>NC_048298.1:42243804-42337656 GCF_013100865.1 Trachemys scripta elegans
CTCCTGCCCCCTGACAGCTCCCCCCCAGAACTCCCAGCTCCCTACCCCCCCGCTCCTTGTCCCCTGACTGCCCCCTCCTGGGGGGCAGTTGGGGGGGGGTCTTAGGAGGGGGCAGTTAGGGGACAAGGAACAGGGAGTCTTAGGTAGGGGGTGGGGTTCTGGAGGGCAGTTAGGAGCAGGGGTCCCAGGAGGGGGCAGTCAGGGGACAAGGAGCGGGGGGTAGGGGGCTGGGAGTTCTGGGGGGGAGCTGTCAGGGGGCAGGAGTGGGGAGAGGGATCGGAGCAGTCAGGGGACAGGGAGCAGAGGGGTTTAGATGGGTTGGGAGTTCTGGGGGGGCTGTCAGGGGGCAGGAGTGTGGAGAGGGATCGGAGCAGTCAGGGGACAGGGAGCAGAGGGGTTTAGATGGGTTGGGAGTTCTGGGAGGGGCTGTCAGGGGGTGGGGAGTGGTTGGATGGGGCGTGGGAGTCCCAGGGGTCTGTCTGGGGGTGGGGGTGTGGATAAGGGTTGGGGCAGTCAGGGGACAAGAGGCAAGGAGGCTTAGATAGGGAGTGGAGTCCCGGGGGGCAGTTAGGGGCAGGGGTCCCAGGAGGGGGCAGTCAGGGGACAAGGAACGGGGGGAGGGTTGGGGGTTCTGGGGGGGCGGGAAGTGGGAGGGGCAGGGGCGGGGCTCCTCCCGTCCTCTTTTTTGCTTGTTGAAATATGGTAACCCTAGGGATGTTAAAATGCCAAAAGTGATCGCAGCGGACCCAGCCTACCGCTCCCTCCCCTGGATCATGAATAAGGCTAAGATTTTGTCACTTTTTTTTAGTAAAAGTCACAGACAGGTCATGGGCAATAAACAAAAATTCACCTGAGCCCATGACCTGTCTATGACTTTGCTAAAAATAACCAGGGGGCAGGGCTAGGTCAGGGGGAGGAATAACAGCTGGAGTCCCATGGAGGGGGACTGATAGGCTGAGCCTCCCCGCCATGGGGGAGGTGCACAGCCCCCACTCCAGAGCTGGACGCAGCTGCGGGACAGGGGCACAGAGTCCCAGCTACAACCCCAGCCACAGGTGCACAGCTCTGGCCGCAGCAGGGGGGATTGAGGGGGTTCATGGCCCTGGAAAGCCACGAGGGGGATGCACAGCACCCACTGAAGCCCTGGCCACAGGGCAGGAGCACATGCTGGCTGCAGCCCCTGCCACAAGCTGTGAGGCAGGGGTGCACAGTCCTGCCTCCAGTCCCATCTTCAGACACTGACAGCTGAAGCCCAAGAAGTCACAAAGGTCCGGTAAAATTATAGAATTTGTGACTGATGTGACCTCTGTGACTAAATCATAGCCTTACTCATGAAGCTGTACACCAACCACCTCAACAGCACCAAGTAAAGATTCAACTACTGGCTCAACCGGTGCAGAATGACAGTTGAATGTGCTTTTGGGAGATTGAAGGGATAATGGTGTTGTTTAGTCACCAGATTGGATCTCAGTGAAAAAAAAATCCCAATGGTTATAGCTGCCTACTTTGGCCTATGTAATATCTCTGAAGCAAAGAGGGAAAAATTGACACCGGGACAGAGGTGCTGTCTGCTGAGTTTGAACAGCCAGACATAAGGCTATTAGAAGAGCTCAACACAGAGCTATATGGCTCAGGGAGGTTTTGAAAGAGCTTTTGAAAGAATTCTCCATGGACTGCAAAGGGAGGAGAGCCTGTGACTGTTGAACCTGTAGACCCACAAGAGTCTGCAGCATCTGCACTTGTGACAGAGAAGCCCCATTATGTCCTGATGCATCTCCCTCTCCTCTTCCCATGCCTTGCTTCTGTTTGCTTTGTTCTTCTCCATACAGTCTGCAGTATTTCCCCACCATGACATTTGGCTTGCATGATCTCACTGAAAATGTCATCCCAAATCCTCTTCTTTCTCCTCCTTATCTGGATCAGGCACTCTGTGGAGGGGGAAACCCCTGAAGGCTGCAATGGCCACAGCTACAGACAAAACACCCAGAGGTACCATTGTCGGTGTCGTCACAACGGAAAGTGAAATTTAAGATTCAGGACTCCCTTCCTGGCTCCCCGTAAGTTTCAAAGAAGACCTGCTTGTTGACAGTTCTGCATGGGAGTGGTTGTGTATGGCACCACTCACAGCACCAGCCATGCTGACTTTGGCCTGCAAGTGGAGAGGGATATGAGGAGGGAATTGTTCAGTTGCATGAAACTATGAGTATAGGGCCATGGTACTAACAACTGGCACCATTTTCCACAGGCGCTGGTGATTTTAGCGGATATTTCACACCTGAGGGTAACAAAGGCAGAGAGAGCACAGCTGCTGCTGTTGTCCTGAAGCTCCCAGTCCTGTATGCTGCTAGCCTGTTTGCTGCAATGGTGCTGGCCAAAGGTATCACTGACTGACATGGGAAAGTGTCCTACCACAAAGGAAGAAATAAGGCTGCCATTCCTAGAAACCTTTGGGAGAGGATTGTAGAGCCCCTCCATGAATGTTTCATCGCATTCTCTCAAGAGGATTCAAGGGACATCCCTGTGCACTTAAACAAACTGCTCGACATCACCACCACCCACAGCTAACTCTACAGGGGAATGAAAAGCAGATGACAACTCTACCTCTCTTTGTTGTACCGCTACCTCTTCTAGTAAGAGTAAATTAATGAAAAGTCAATAGTGGTGTCCTGCTAATTTGGGGGTGCCATCCCTGTAAGAGGAAATAAATGTACACACTTACCTGAAGTTCCTTCCCCTGCATTAGGCTTGTCCATGCTTAACTACCAGCACTGACTGGACTGTGGTGGAGTCTCAAACAGGTCCTAGCTCACAGCATAGCTGGACCCCCTCGTCAAATGTCCTCCATCCTCCTGCTCTTTCTTGTCTACCTCCTCTTCATCCTCACTGCTCACACCAGGGGCCTACTGTGATGGGTTGGATCACAGAAACCCCCTTGGGGCTGCTAACTGATGTGCCAAGACTACTTCTGCCCCTGCCTTCCCTGCCAGCTTGTGATTCCAGAACCCTGCCTGGTTGTGCCAGACACGCTTGCCGGCCACAAACACAGACCCAAGTCTGAACCACGTCCCACAAACTGCAAGCTTAACTGAAAGCAGCTTAAGAAGTGTTCCTGTCTTTAACACTCAGATGCCCAACTCCCAATGGGGTCCAAACCCCAAATAAATCTGTTCGCCCAAACTCAAATTGTTCACCCTCTATAACAGTGGTAGAGAGGTATACGCAGCTGTTTGCCCCTGCCCCCACCAGATATTAATACATACTCTGGGTTAATTAATAAGTAAAAAGTGATTTTATTAAATACAGAAAGTAGGATTTAAGTGGTTCCAAGTAATAGCAGACAGAACATAGTGAATTACCAAACAAAATAAAATAAAACACTCAAGTCTATGCCTAATACAGTAAGAAAACTGAATACAGATAAAACCTCACCCTCAGAGGTGTTCCAGTAAGCTTCCTTTTATAGACTACTATTACTGTTACAGGTTACTGTCCTTTGTTCCAGTTTCTTTCAGGTATCCTTTGGGGGTGAAGAGGCTATCTCTTCAGTCAGCTGAAGACCAAAATGGAGGGGTCTCCCTGGGGTTTAAATAGACTCTCTTGTGGGTGGACACCCCTCCCTCCCCCTGAGTAGAATCCAGCTACAAAATGGAGATTTGGAGTCACATGTCCATGCATGACTCAAAACTTACAGGTAGCAGCCATTGTTCACATGCTACCTTCAATGTCCTCAGGTAGACTTCTTATGTGGACTGGAGCCTTCCAAGATCCATTGTCCGTTAAGTGTTTCTTGATTGGGAACTTAATGTAAATGCCTTACTAAAACCTACTTAAAATCAAACAAGTATACAGCCAATATTCATAACTTGAATACAATGACACATGCATACAAATCGGATGAATATATTCAGTGGATCATAACCTTTACATAGATATATTACATGGCATATGTAGCATAAAACATATTCCAGTTATGTCATATGTACATTCATAAGCATATTCCCATAAAGCATTGTGGGATCACACCTACGACTCGGGCTTCTTGGAGATATCCATGAGGCTCTGCGGGGTGGTGGTGAGGTCTCTGCCAAGTATGGCATGCAGCTCTTTGTAAAAGCAGCAGGTCTGCAGCTCAGCACCGGGTTGACTGTTGGTCTCCCTGGCTTTCTGGTATGCCTGCAACAGTACCTTGGCTTTCACTTGGCACTGCTGCTGATCCCTGTCATACCCTTTCTCATGCATCCCCTAAGCGATCTGCTCATAGATGTACACATTACTATGACTGGTCCATAGCTGTGCTTGTCCAACCTCTTCTCCCCACAGGCCCAAGAGTTCCAATATCTCCTTTCTAGTACAGGCTGGAGTGCATCTAGAGTGTGTAGCCGGCATGGTCAGCTGGGCACAACAACAGAGTGGTGCTTGTGCTTGCCAAGCTGGACAATCAGGAAAACGCATTTCAAACATTTTCAGGGTTTTAAAGGGGTGGGGGGACTTCAGGTCTCCGTGACTCCTTGGCAGTTGAGTTCACAATTACAATTGTGACCATAGTGGTGAGTGTTGGGCATTGCGGGATAGCTCCTGGAGGACTGTTAAGAGTTGACATAAGTAACACAATATCTACACTCAGGCTGCATTAACCTCACCACATCAACCATGGCTCAATGCTACTATGTTGGTGTAGTGGAGAGCTTACATGGGTGGGATGCAAATTTAAGTGTAGACACATGCACAACTAGCTTGACACAAGAGGGCTTACACCGACCTAACTCTGTAGTGTAGACCAAGCCTCATTCTCAGGAGTACACGTTTACATCAGGAACCAACATGATAGTCCAAGATTCCCATTATACCATAAGGTTAGTCACAGTGTCTTGATTTTTTTGCCATTCCAATAGTTCATTAATTCAGATGAATTTCTACTTTAAAATTCTTTCAACTAGCTACATGCCAAGGGCAAAAATCTGCCCTTGGACACATGAAGATGTTTCCCCCTGATTACAGTGGAAACACTTCATACTTTAGAAGGCGAAATGTGGCTCAGTGATCATGGAGAAAGGTTCTCTGAGTCTAGCTCACCTAGAATAATTGTTTCACTGTAATATATTAAGCTGAAACTTTTCACGAACTTTTCATTTTACCAGCATGGTGCAGACCCATACTACATCTTATGCAATAGCACAGGGATATTTTTTGCTAGAGGAAAATAAATATGTAACTTCTATTTACAAATCAAATCTATTTATACTCACACTGCTGTATCAAACATAGTGACATCCAATGCCACTTGTGTTTCTATTGTTAAAATTGGATCCACTGTAAACTCAGATTCTTGTAACTTCTAACCACGGTTGGAAAAATTCACTCCCGGATGAAATTTTGCATTAAAAATTTAAGATCAGTTTCAATTATGTGGCTTTATACATTTTAAATATCCATAGAAGCATCTTTAAGGTGAATGTATTGATCTGAAGACCTTTTTGTGTGATACATTACCACAGTGAATTAATCTATGTCAAAGCTAAAATTAAAATTGATCAGATGGAAAACTTTAGATAGTAGCACTGGCAACCAATCCCACATGTGCTGTAGCTTCCTTAAAGCTGTTCACTACTGAATACTAATACTAAACATCACTAAATATGGCAAAATGAATTAATCCTGTTCTGCTCTTATTGAAGTTGATAGGAGTTTTGCTGCTGACTGCCATGGGAGTGAGAGAGAGCACAAGGGTACGTCTACATGGCCAAAAAAAAAAAAAAGGCACCCATGGCAACAAGTCTCAGAGCCCAGATCTACCTATCTGGGCTCGAGCGACGGCACTAAAAATAGCTGTGGAGATGTTCAAGCAGGAAGGAAGGTGGGTTTCAGAGCCCAAGCTCCAGCCCAAGCTTGAATGTCCACACAGCTATTTTTAGCACCATCACATGACCTTGGGTCGGGAGACCCAGGCTCAGAAACACACTGCTGCAGGAAAACAACAAGGAGTCCGGTGGCATCTTAAAGACTAACAGATTTATTTGGGCATAAGCTTTCGTGGGTAAAAAACCTCACTTCTTCAGATGCAAGGTTTGGGGTTTTTTGCCATGTAGACAAGGTAGGTTTACACTGGAATAAAAGACCTGTGGCTGGCCTGGGTAAGCTGACTCAGGCCATAGGGCTAAAAATTGCCATGTAGATGTTCAGCTCGGGCTGGAGCCCAGGCTCTGGGATCTTCTCCCTTTGCAGGATCCCAGAGCTCAGGCTCCAGCCTGAGCCTGAACATCTACATAGCAATTTTACAGCCCTGTAGCCTGTGCCCCGTGAACCTGAGTCAGCTGACCTGGGCCAGCCACAGGTGTTCAGTTGCTGTGTAGACATACCCACAGAGACTCAGGGTATGTCTACACTACAAAATTAGGTCAATTTAATAGACATTATTGTGTGTGTCCCCACTAAGCGCATTAAGTTGGCGGTGTGCGTCCACAGTACTAAGGCTAGCGTCGACTTTCGGAGCATTGCACTGTGGTAGCTATCCCACAGTTCCCGCAGTCTCTGCCGCCCATTGGAATTCTGGGTTGAGTTCCCAATGCTTGATGGGGCAAAAACATTGTCTTGGGTGGTTCTGGGTACATGTCATAAGCCCCCCCCCCCTCCCCGCCTCCCTCTCTCCGTGAAAAATTGTTTCTTGCCTTTTTTCCTGGGTTACCTGTGCAGACGACGTACCACAGCAAGCATGGAGCCCACTCAACTCACTGTCACCATATGTCTCCTGGGTGCTGCTGGCAGACGTGGTACTGCAGTGCTACACAGCACCATCCCCTTGCCTTGCCTTGTGGACGGCAGACGGTACAATACGACTGCTAGCCATCGTCATTGTCCTGTGGGTGCTCCTGGCTGACCTCGGTTAGGTTGGTCGGGAGCGCCTGGGCAGACATGGGTGCTCCTGGCTGGCCTCGGTGAGGTCGGTTGGGGGTGTCTGGACAAAAATGGGAATGACTCCAGGTCATTCTCTTCTTTAAGTTTCGTCTAATGGAGATTCAGTCCTGCCTGGAATATCATGCCAGCTGGAGGCTTCTGCCTCAGGCTGCTCTCCCAGTCGGCAGCACTGTGTGGTTGCACCTATCCCAGCCTGCCCCTTGCTCCCATGGCTCATGAAGCCTGGACAGTAGTAAGGAGCAGTTCAACTATAGGCTGAGCAAGTGCATTATGGTGGTAGAATGTGCCTTTGGACGTTTAAAAGCTCGCTGGAGCAGTTTACTGACTCGGTTTTTCCTCAGCGAAACCAATATTCCCATCATTATTACTACTTGCTGTGTGCTCCACAATATCTGTGAGAGTAAGGGGGAGACATTTATGGCGGGGTGGGAGGTTGAGGCAAATCGCTGGCTGCTGATTACACGCAGCCAGACACCAGGGCAGTTAGAAAAGCACAGCAAGGTGCACTGTGCATCAGAGAAGCTTTGAAAACCAGTTTCATGACTGGCAGAGTCATGCACCCTGTACCCCGCCTGCACCCCAACATCCTGTCCTGAGCCCCCTGCTGCACCCCTCCTGCACCCCAACTCCCTTTCCTGAGCCCCCTGCCACACCCTGCACCCCAATCCCCTGCCCTGAGCTCCCTCCTGCACTCCATACCCCTCCTGCACCCCAACCCCCTTCCCTGAGCCCCCTCATACACTCCACACCCCTCCTCTGTCCCAATCCCTTGCCCTGAGCCCCTTCCTGCACACTGCACCCCTCCTGAACCCCAGCCCCCTGCCCTGAGCCCCCTGCCGCACCCCTCCTGCATCCCAACCCCCTTCCCTGAGCCCCCTCATACATCCCACATCCCTCCTCTGCCACAAACCCTTGCCCTGAGCCCCTTCCTGCACACAGCACCCCCTCCCACACCCTGCACTCCCTCCCACACCCCAACCTTTATGATGTTCGCCTCTAAAAAAAAATTCCCTGGGTGCACACCCTAATGAAATGTGCTGCGCACGCCTATGACAACTGGCCAGGCTACGGTGTGAAAGTTCTGTTTGTTTCTCCTTGATGAAAACCCGCCCCCTTGGTTCACTCCACTTCCCTGTAAGCCAAATGCCCTCCCCCCTTTGATCTCTGCTTGCACAGGCAATAAACTCATTGTTGTTTCAAATTCATGCATTCTTTATTAATTCGTCACACAAATGGGGGGATAACTGCCAAAGTAGCCCAGGAGGGAGGGGGAGGAGGGAAGCACAGGGGTGGGGTAGTTGTGGGGCACCCCCTAGAATGGCATGCAGATCATCATAGAAGTGGCATGTCTGGGTCTCTGACCTCTCTGGTTCTTTGGTAGGCTTCACGCAGCACTGCTGCGGGTCCCTGTTATAACCCCTGTCCTTCATGCCCTCAGAGATTTTTTCAAATATTCCAGCATTTCATCTTTTGGAACGGAGTTCGGATAGCACGGATTCATCTCCCCATACAGTGATCAGATGCAGTACCTCCCGTTTGGTCCATGCTGGAGCTCTTTTGCGATTCCGGGTACTCCACTGTCACCTGTGCTGATGAGCTCTGCATGGTCATCTGTGCTGATCAACTCGCTATGCTGGCCAAACAGGAAATGAAATTCAAAAGTTTGCGGGGCTTTTCCTGTCTACCTGGCCAGTGCATCCGAGTTGAGTGTGCTGTCCAGAGCGGTCACAATGGAGCACTCTGGGATAGCTCCCGGAGGCCAATACTGTTGAATTGCGTCCACACTACCTCAAATTCGACTCAGCAGGGTCGATTTCAGCGCTAATCCCCTCGTTGGGGAGGAGTACAGAAATCGATTTTAAGATCCCTTTAAGTCAACAAAAATGGCTTCGTCGTGTGGATGGGTGCAGGGTTAAGTCGATCTAACACTGCTAAATTCGACCTAAACTCATAGTGTAGACCAGGGCTAAGGTTCAACTGGAGAGGTCAGATCCTGAAGGAGGCTGAATGTTCTCAGCTTTCATTAACTTCATTGGGAATTGAGGGCACAGTGCCCTTCACAGGAAATACGCAGCACCTCACATGATCACGTCCATAATAAGTTAGAAGTTCTCATATAATTCTGCAGGCGACATTTTCCCAGAAAATGTAACATGACTGACAATTTCTGCTTACGCTGGCCAACAAGGGGAGTAGCCTGGGGAATACTGCAGTTCCAGACTGAACAGGCTTGTGTGGAAGCTTGCGCAGGCCTGGCCATGCCCTGCCAGGATCTAGTCAGAACTGTTGGTCCCTCCCTTTCATAAGCAGTGCTTTCCTGAAAAATAAAAGGGTAAAACTGCTTTATTGGGCAAACTATGTGATTTCAGTATTGTCTAAATTCAGGCTATATCTGATAGACTAAAAGATCTTTGCCAGTGTTAGTTTTATGAGTCACCTTTCATAGTTCCAGTAGAGATCTTTCTTCTCTTTGGTAATTTTTTGAGTTGTAATACACCCCAGAGGTAAATCTCAAACATTTTCCTTAGCATTCCACTGTGCATAATTACTCTTACAGCAGAAATGATAGGGTGAAATCTTGGCCCCATTAAAGTCAATAGCAAAACTCCCATGCACAGCATTTTATGAATTGCCTTATTGCAAAGGGTAAGTTAAATCAGCCACAGCTCTGAATGTCTGGTTTGGCTTCAGCCATGATTTTAATATATGTAAGTTAGGGTCAAATTTATCAGCATAAAGTAACAAATGAATACAAGTTTTGCCATACATGTGTGGGATCCAAGGAGCACCCAGCAATTCTGTCCATTACGTAGGCAGACTTCCACATCATATGCGCCAAGGCACCATGGCAGTTGCTGTATATAGGGGGAAAACATGGTTTGTTGGAGGTAGGCTATAGGATTTCAGTGGGATTTGCAATTTCTTACTCCAAGACTGAATTTGGTCCGTAACATTTTGTATTCTTACAACACGAACTTCTGACATAGGCTTTAAAGGCCAGACATGATTGGGAAGCAGGAGAGGGCAACGTCATTTGCTATTTTTATGAGCTTTTGTATTACTTTTTAATTAATAAATAGAAGGCACAAAATATATCAATATCTAATCAATGACATATTGTCAAGTAAATTCACACAAAAATCTAGCACATGCATCCGATTATTGTGGAACCTTGAATTCAAATTCTCTGAACAATCTCTTATTTACTGGCAGAAGTGAAGGAAATGATTTTACAACTATGACTTCCTGGCAGGGAGTCTATATCACTAATATGCTAGATAAAGAGCTTTAATAGTCTCCATTATTTCCATGTCCGTTAAGTGCAACTGAGATTTTTATACTTGTGCCACATTCTCCCTACAATGAGTATTATGAAACAGCACGTTGTTTCTTTTTAAAAAAGACTAAATAGAAATCATATACGCTGTTATGGAAACTTACATACACAAACCCACACCCCAAAAGGTTGCAATTTGTTAATAGATGTTTTATTTATCTTTCCTCCAAAATCAACATTTACTGTGTATATTAAAGGATTATGTCCCCTGTAATCCCTGGCAAATAATTTTCCTGTAAACCCCTTCCTCTGTCAGATGCACTGTAAATCCTTTTTTTACTCTATCAAATATAATCCTACTTCCACATCAGATACCAAAACACAGCTGCTGCCAAGGCATTGTCTCAGCCCCCATCTCCTCTGAGATGAAGAAACCTTCCTTCAGCTGCAATGTACAGTAAATCTTCGGTGTGTGTTATAGATATCCATTACAAAAACCCCTTCAAAGTGGGACTGATCAAGGGACTAAAATGAAATCCCGTTTAGCCTTGATTTTCATTTTAATGAAACTCCTGTGGGTTTGTCTGTTCTGGTATTTCCACTGCCATTTACTGGCTTGACACTATGTGGCAGGATTCGCATTTTATAATACTGTTTGTGTTACAGATTTCCTTTCCTTGCTATAAGTAACAGTAAAGGATGCATGACTGAATACATATGCTAGCCTGTAATTTAATACGAGGAGCTTGCTGTCATTCACAAACTACTCAAGCTGAATTCCCTGCTTAAATAGATTAGCAGGCACTCCCTAGATTGAATTATCCTCTGATATTCAATTGTGTATCTTGTATTATTCTTTATTAAAATATAAAATGAATTGCTCTGCAGCAGGAACCTTGCCAATGAAAATGTTATTAAATCAATTCCTGGGGTCACAGGCTTGGCTGAAGTACAGTGCAGGGGCTGCTTCACCTCTGCTTTGATTAACGACCAGATTTGCCAGGAGTAGAATACCTGCCACATTTTCTTTTGAAAATAAGAACATAAACACTGCTTGCTGCCCACCAAGTATTTATGAAGACATTAATTTCTGGTGGTGGTAAGCTGCATCCACCCCCTTTTTTTTTTTTTTTTGCTTGCCACTACCTGCAACAGCCCCAGGATAGCAAATTGCTGCCTTGAGTGTTGGCCAACAGGAGTTGCTAAAGAACTCCAGGTCTAAATCAATGCCCATAGTCAATGGGAGTCTTGCCACTAATTTTAATGGGCTTTGGGTGAGTCCCTATGTCAGGTACTCTCTCCGCAGCGCATCCAGCTGCAGAAGCAAGATTACATCTATATAACAAGTGACTTTTATTTCTCAAAAAACTGATTGCATTGTCCAGAGCTGGGCATAACCTGCTCCACTATGTATCTCACTCATCACATCTATCTAACTACATAGTATCTTCTGTATCTGGCTGAGCAGAGATTACAGCTTGTATGGTGGCTTCTGGGTGACGCAAAACAATTGATAGAGACTACCTTGTGGGTCAAGGGTAACATACACTACACATTTTCAGGGGAACCAGAGACACAACCAGCCTCAGTTGAATAGGCAACAGTCTCAGCACATCAAACCATTCAGAAGAGACTGCATCCCAAGGTCCTCACTAGGGCCTGACCCAGAACCCATTAAAGTCAATGGGAGGCTTTCTATTGACTCCAATGGGCATCGGATCAGGCTCCAGGACTTCAGAGACTATAGAATCAGTGGTTCCAATTCACGAAAAAAATTCTAGGATATGAACATCTTAATCAAGAGGGCTCTTGCTCTTTCCGCCAGTTAAATTCAATTGGGGCTGTACAACAGAATTTATCCAAGTCATGAATTAAAAAATGGGAGTCCGTGGCCTGTGTTATGCAGGAGATCAAACTAGATGGTCCCTTCTGACCTTAAAAATCCATGAATTTGTGTGCAGAAGCCACAATGACACCAAGACGCAGAAGGAAAAATTGCAAAGAATGAACTATTTTCTTCTAAAGGTTCGGCATGACATGCATCTTTTGCATGATCTTATATTTTGTTAAGCCATACTTCAGTGAGGTTGTCCAAACAGCTCAGATTGATTAATAGTCTTTGAAGGGCATAACTTTACCAAGCTGCTTCTCACAGATCTTAGGTTTCTCAACCATTTCCTTCGTTAGTGCCCATAGACATAATCAGGCCATAGAAACAAAAATGGATAATGCCTCCTCCATTAAAAATATCATCTAATATTTTTTCCATCCTAAATAAATTATATAATCTTATCTATGGCCACCTTGTTAATAATGTATCTATTTGTTAAATGTCAGCAATGCCCCTAGGAGTTCACAGTCTAAACAGGTGTCAAGTATCAGAGGAGTAGCCGTGTTAGTCTGGATCTGTAAAAAGCGACAAAGAGTTCTGTGGCACCTTATAGACTAACAGACGTATTGGAGCATAAGCTTTCGTGGGTGAATACTCACTTCGTCAGATGAATGTAGTGGAAATTTCCAGAGGCAGGTATAAATATGCAGGCAAGAATCAGTCATCCTGGACAACGATCCCTCACTTTCACAGGCCTTGGGAGGCAGGCCAGTCCTCGCCCACAGACAACCTGCCAACCTTAAGCATATTCTCACCAGCAACCACACACCGCACCATAACAACTCTAACCCAGGAACCAATCCATGCAACAAACCTCGATGCCAACTCTGCCCACATATCTACACCAACACCACTATCACAGGACCTAACCAGATCAGCCACAACATCACCGGTTCATTCATCTGCACATCCATCAATGTAATATAAGCCATCATGTGCCAGCAATGCCCCTCTGCTATGTACATCGGCCAAACTGGACAGTCCCTACATAAAAGGATAAATGGACACAAGTCAAATATTAGGAATGGCAATATACAAAAACCTGTAGGAGAACACTTCAATCTCCCTGGACACACAATAGCAGATTTAAAGGTAGCCATCCTAGAGCAAAAAAACTTCAGGACCAGACTTCAAAGAGAAACTGCTGAGCTTCAGTTCATTTGCCAGTTTGACACCATCAGCTCAGGATTAAACAGGGACTGTGACTGGCTAGCCAACTACAAAAGCAGTTTCTCCTCCCTTGGTGTTCACATCTCAATTGCTAGAAGAGGGCCTCATCCTCCCTGATTGAACTAACCTCATTATCTCCATACTGATTCTTGCCTGCATATTTATACCTGCCGCTGGAAATTTCCACTACATGCATCTGACGAAGTGAGTATTCACCCACAAAAGCTTATGCTCCAATACGTCTGTCAGTCTATAAGGTGCCACAGAACTCTTTGTAGCTTAGTCTAAACAGGGTTTACAGTCTAAACAAGCCAGATCACTCCATCCTGCAGAAAAAAACAAAGGACGTGGAAGCTGAGTGGGTTTCAGCTGTGGTGGAAGGAAGGTGGGAGGAGCTACAGATTCTAGAGGCCATGCCCCCTCCTAACTCCACAACTCTCAGCGACCAGGCAAAGACAACTATCTCCTGAGCTGAGATGGGAGCCATTGCATGGAAGGGTACTGCTCTGCTGGCTACTCTCCCCTCTGGCAACATGGCACTAGCTGGATCTCTTTCGCCTTTGGGCGAGCGTCCTTCAGGAGGCCTCTGGAAAGGAGGAAATACAGCTCCAAGCTATATAGAGCCGATCTCCTGGATTTCTATGTAAAACTCCTCTTTACACCCAAATCCCTTGAAGTCCAAGTTGTTCCATCACAGGGAGCACCTGTGCCAAGTCAGGACAGAAGACAACATGAGAGAATTGGTACTCCCTCCTTACACATGGAGAGGAGGAAATCAACATGTAAAAGGTTGCTTTCCTGTGTTTGAATCCATCCGGCATAATCCATAAATCAGATGCAAAAGGAAGCATATTGTAGGCCTTGATTCTTTAAGCTGTTCCATGCAGGTAGATCCTTGTGTATGTGTAAAAAGCAACAGAGGGTCCTGTGGCACCTTTAAGACTCTGTTAGTCTTAAAGGTGCCACAGGACCCTCTGTTGCTTTTTACAGATTCAGACTAACACGGCTACCCCTCTGATACTTGTGTATGTTTGGTGCCCCAGTGAAGTCAGAGCAGCTTGCAGGACAGTGACCCTAGAATAGATATTGGTGCTGTTTACATTACAGTGCCCAAGGCGGAGTTAATGCCAGAATTCTGTTGCAGGAACAGTGGCTGAAGTTTATTTTGTAATTCAATCCATAAGGCCCAGTGGTCAGTGTTGTCAGTTGTAATTAATGAACTATTCTGCAGCAGATTTTTGTTGATTTCTATCAATTAAAAATGGGAAACCCATAAAAACCTCCAAAAATCATCTCTAAATTCTCCATTAAATCTTTATGGGAAGGCTTTGTTGAACGTAAAAGGGATTAAGCCAATAGGTTTGTAGAAGAATTTAATAAGATTCATAGATTGCAAGGCCAGAAGGAACCACTGTGATCACCTAGTCTAACATTCTTCATAATCAGGGCCGTAGCAACAAAGAACTTGGCCCCCTCCGAACGGTGGCCCCCTCTGAACATATGTCCGGGCGGGGCCCCTTACAATGCAGAAACTGGAATGCGGTATTTATTTTGCCACTTTTAGGGGCCCCCTTCCTTGCGGGGCCCCCTCCGGTCGGAGGGTACGGAGGGAGCTTGCTATGCCTCTGTTCATAATACAGGCCATGGAACTTCCTCAGAATAATCCCTGTAATGGACAATTATAGAAATTAACCTAAAAAACGAAAGGAATATTGTCCACTTAAAAATCATATCTCTGTTTACTTTTTACCTCTGCTATTGTTTTAAGTAACACATGAGTTTACTATACCTAAGAGAGACTAGAGGGAAAACAGTTGTGTTTTTCAATGTGTTTATTTTGTGTATTTGAAAGCACTTTGTGCATAGTCACTTTCACTGTTTCCTTGTATAGTAGGCTAGTCAGTTTCCCCTGTTTGTGTGGGTCTTTCAGAAGTAAAAGGTATGGGAAAACATTTTAAAAACAGGAAGAAGTCATTGTAATTCATTTTGAATGGATTTATTTTAAGTTGAAAGTGTTCCTAAAGAAGAGAATGATCTATTTTCTGAGTGTTTAGAACTATCCTACAGAATTCCCCGGATGGAGCGGGTGGGCGGGGGAGGGCTTGCGGGGGCTATAGCCTCTCCAAAATTTGCCTTAGTCCTCCCCATAATCCCCCCTCCCAGCGCAAAGCTCAAACATTACGCAGGAGTAAGGTTGCCATGGTATGGTATTGCCACCCTTATTTCTCAGCTGCTGCTGGTAACAGCACTGCCTTCAGAGCTGGGCACCCAGCCAGCAACCACCTCTCCTGCTGCCCAGCTCTGAAGGCAGCAGTGCAGAAGTAAGGGTTGCCATCCTTACTTGTTCTCTGCTGTATATAGGGCTAGTACATACTTGAACCTCACACACAGTGGCTGGGGAGTACATGAAGATATGGGTGAGAGTCCTGGATCTCTTGCCATGTGGCATAGCTTAGGAAAGGAGGGGAGCTCCTGATCTGGCCTCTAATTCAGCTCAGTTACCCTTCTCCTGGGCCAAGCAGCGACCAAGGGACACACATTTAAACTCCCTTCCTGGAAGGAAGGAAGCTGACTTGGATAGCTCAAGTGCAATAGGGGGAGGTGGGACAGTCACTTGTGCACCAGTCAGAGATTGGGGAGGTGTGATGGGCAAATGGGAGCACAATCAGGCAGCAGAGAGAGGCTCAGTGTATCTTTTTGGAGCAGATGGTTACACTGAGTGTCTGTGAAGGTTGTCGGAGGGGTTCCCCACTTCCTGCCAGGACATCTTTGAGCTGGGTTTGGCTCTGCTTTCAGGGGCATGGCTAACGGTACCCACCTTGACAGGTGCTGGGGGGGAAGGTAAGTTATGGAGGGTTGAAGGGGGTGTAGAAGCTGTGTGAGTCAGGGGGATCTGGATGTGTGTGTAGGGGCTGTAGGCTGGGCACCTATGGGGCCCTATGATTCTGAGTTATATGATGGGCTGCAGATGTGTGTCTAGGATGGGCGGTGTTCTTTTAGGGGACAGAGGGGAGGGGTCATGGAGTGGGTGGGTTGAAGGAGGCGTATGGAGTATGAGGGGCACTAGAATTCTTCTCAGGAGTGTGGAGGTGTGGGTGGGTATGAATGGAACTGAGGTTCTCATGGGGGTGGGGGCTACAGCCACTGCCTTCAGAGCTGGGTGGCTGGCGAGCAGCTGCTGCTGGCTGGGCGCCAAGCTCTGAAGGCCACGCCACCGCCAATAGGTAGCACAGAAGGGTGGGATGGTATAGCATTGCCACCCTTACTTCTGTGCTGCTGCTGGTGGCAGCACTGCCTTCAGAGCTGAGTGGCCGGAGAGCAGCAGCTGCTGACCAAATGGCGCAGCTCTCCCACTGTCTAGCCCACCTCAGACACACACCCCCAGGAAGAGACTGGTAGAATTCTATAAATTATAAGTAGTAATTCTATTAATTTCTATAGAATACTTCAAATAACCTATAGAAATGTATCTTCCATTGTTGCTTGCAATGTTGTTGTAGCCATGTTGGTCCCAGGATATTAGAGAGACAAGGTGGGTGAGGTAATATCTTTTATTGGACCAACTTCTGTTGATGAAAGAGACAAGCTGTGTAGCTCAAAAGCTTCTCTTTCGCCAACAAAAGTTAGTCCAATAACAGATATTACTTCTCCCACCTTGTCTCTATAGAAAGGTAATCACTTTCTGTTAAAGTCTATATGACTTTTCTATAGGGAAAGATCTGATCCCCCAACCTCTCCACATATGGAATCCCTTTGAATTAAAAGAGAGGTCTACATCAAGACTGCTTGCAGAATCAGACCCAGAATAAAGGCTATACAGAAGGGATCGCAAGAACCTCGGCTGATTTACTTCCTTCCTAATGTTTTGCTGTCCTTGAACAGAAGGCTTCCCAGTCTTGCCATGAACACAAGAGATTGTAGTTTCGATCCTAATTTACTAATATTTGTGGCTTGGAGACACAGATTGGAAACCTCTCTGATGTCTATGGTGTGTGTCAGAAATTATTGGAGAAGGAGTTTAGAATTTAATTTATGAGAGAGAAAGAAATCAGAACGGTGTTGCATAATAGGCAAGCTGATCATTTCTCAAAGTGATCAAACGCCATACGCTGAGCTTAATGACTTTGCTGACCAAGGAAATGATTTCTTAAATGCTGTCTTTCTTGTGAGCCATCCAAGAAAATCTGCAACACCCAAGTGATATTGGTTCATTTTTGCTGATTTGATTACCTTTCAACCTATTGCAGCCAATTAGAGAGTTTAACAGCTTTTGATAGGTTTCTGAATTCTACCAGATGTTAATGCTGCTAAAATTTCCATGTGTCAACCAAGTATACTGTTTCATCAGGCAGCTGACGTAAAAGTTAACATACTTTCTCACAAAGAAAAATTATAGCCTGTCACAGTGAGAGGCAGAAGACACACTACAAGATGCATCCTATGCTACAAGAATTCTGCCAAGATTCCTCCCAGCTGGCTGGTGGGGATGTACTATAGAGTACACTTTGCTGCACCCATGAAGACAAACAAAGTGCACTTGCAGTAGTACTTGTTGCTGATCATTTGCTGGCTTTGGGAGGAAGAGGGGATCGGAATCCCCCAGAATCATTTACCATGTGATTGCTTCATGGAGGCAGTCTCTCTGAAGCTTGGTGTAACCCTTTGAGGGCTTTAAAGATCAGGACCAGCAACCTGAGACAGATTTGGAATTGGAGCCAGCCTAGAGCACAAAGTACTGGTATGATGTGCTGCCTCAAGGCTATCTCATTCAGGAGGTGGGACACTCATTCTCATTTCCGTTTCCTGATGGCCTTCATGATCAGCCAAAGGCCACAACGGTATTTCAGTAATCTAGCCTGGGGGTCATGAAAGCCTACTTCAGCATGATTAGGACCACATGTGAGAGGAAAGGGGTGCAGTCTGCTGCATGCCAAAGCTATAAGAAGCCATTTCTGGTCATGGTTGTTATATGGGAGGCTAGCAGCAGCAATGAATCCAAGCCTGCACAAACCTAGTCCTCTGCTCTTAGCATTTGCATTTGTTTACTAACTAGAAAATTATAATAGACCTACAGTATTTAATTCTATTGACTGAACCTTGCAGAGATTTGCCAAGCTATCTGAAACTCCACTTCCATCTGTTTCTGAACTCTTAGAGCATATTCTAGCCCCAGCATATCTAATAGTCAAGTATTCCCAATGCAGAAAATGCTCTGAATGTAAATCACATCTGCAATATGACTAGCTGTTATTATTATCCCTACCAAAAGAGGTCTTTCTAAAAACACAGTGTGATCGATGGTATCATGGTGTTCATCACTTGGCATACATTTTAATAAACAAAAAAACGCCCCAAGCTTACTTTCTGCTAATGTTCAACATAAATTCAGGTCAAGACTCTACTTCCCTCATAACTTGACCTGGCAGATGGAAGCAAGTGGAAGATTCATGAGCATCAGGTAATTTCCTGCTATTGCAAAGCTTGCTATCACTAGTGCTGTGACCCTGACCCATCACTGCGGTCTGACTGATCTCGGAGGGAATTGGTGGTGTCTTCTAAACTTCCAGCACATTTTACTTGTGTAATCAGCACAGAATCTCATGGAAAATTTATGATGTGAACATACTCCTCATTGTCACATTTACTCAGGGCTAACTGAAAGATAGGCTCAAGAGGGCAGCGGAAGTAATAGTTCATGTTTAAAACCAAATATTCCTCATTTTAGAAGTAGGTCCCCGCACATGAGGTGGCCAGTAGAATTACTGATATCATTAATATCTCCTTGTTTTTAATTTTAATTTTATTTTTTAAAAGATCCAAACTAGAGCTGGACAGAGGATGACAATTCAGTTTTGACATTTGTTTTTGTTCCAATGTGGAACAAAACCAAAACCTTTTCAATGTTTTTGTGAAAACAGAATGGTGTCAGAATGTGTGGATTCAGATCAAACCCTGTGCTTTTTGATTAGGGACATGTGTGTGGGGCGGGGGGGGGGGGAGGCTAGGGCACTGGTCTGGGACATGGGAGGCACACATTGAAGTTACTACTCAGCCTAAGTCAAGGCAGAGACGTTCATACTAAATCGCTCTACCTCACTTAGAGTAAGGACTTGAACCTGCTTCTTACACATTCCCAACCCATGCCCTTATCACCAGCTTGAGGGGGTCTCTCTAATTTGCTTTCGCTCACAAAAAAACAACCTTTCCCAACAAAATATTTCAGCTTTGATTAAATGTCTTTGAGGCTAGGTCTACACTACCCGCCTGAATCGGCAGGTAGAAATCGACCTCTCGGGGATCGATTAATCGCGTCCCATCGGGACGCGACAATCGATCCCCAAATCGGCGCTCTAACTCCACCAGCGGAGGTGGTAGTAAGCGCCGCCGACAGAAAGCCGCAGAAGTCGATTTTGCTGCCGTCGTCACAACGGGGTAAGTCGGCTGCGATACGTCGAATTCAGCTACGCTATTCACGTAGCTGAATTTGCGTATCTTAAATCGACTCCCCGCTGTAGTGTAGATGTACCCTTAGTCAAAAATGTTCCTACCAGTTCTATTCCAGACCTGAGGTTTGCCCAGAGAGATTTTATGTGGCCATGTTTTACTATCACTATATGCATGTCCTCCTACTCCCATTCGTTTGTTATACTCACTTGCACCATCTTGTTTTACCTTTGATTGTAAGCACTTTGGAGCTGGAATTGTCTCTTGCTCTGTGTTTGTACAATACCCAGCATAGATCTAATTAAGACTGCTGTATGTTATTGCAATACACTTAAAGTAATAATACCAAACAGATGCAGGCCTCTCAACGCTGTTTTTTGTTCAAAAGCCCACTGATAGCAATAAAATCTACTAAAAAAATAAGATAATTCACCTATTACTAATGGGAATTACCAATATAATCGCAGCCCATACAGATAAGAAGATAGACCTCAACAGAGCATTTTACAATCATCTCAGCATGGGCTGTGAACTTTTTGGTAGAAATGGACCTGTGCATTAGACACCATGGAGATAAATGTCTGGCTAGTACTTCAGAGAGCTAGAAGACTTTTGAGGGAAATGCAAGTGCTCTAAGAGATGGGGCAGAGCACAACACAAGCAGACTGCTCAGCATGCAACTTGTGGCCACTGTGCTGCTGGTGATGCCATCTTTCAGATGAGCTGCATCTTCTTTCTGGCATGAGATACCACGGGCACAAATCTAGATTCCAAGAACACCTGAGTTCTAGGTCTGCCTCTGCCACCGAGTGTCCTTAGGCAAATCACCTTGCTACTTTGTGTCACAGCTTCTCCCTCTACAAAATAATATATACTTACCTCCTAAGGGTGTGTTTGGATTAATTAATATTTATGCATCTCTTTGCAAATGTAAAAGCACCACATACATGCTATAGATTCCTATGTCAAACTAAGGGTAGTCTGATAGTTAAAATCCCAAAGCACTTTTACAAGATTAGGGCTGTGGTCCTTATCAAATTCCTGGTAGTTCAGGTCAGGCAGTTATCACCTGTCTAGTTGACTTCTGCTTGTATTTAAACTGAACATATTTTTCTCATTGCTTCCTGAAAACACTTCTGTAGTGCTGCTAGTACAGAAATTTGCCAGAATTTCAGAGCTCAGTAAGTGCAAACTCTGGAATTAAAGGTGCCATATAAATGTACAGTATTATTTATATTCTCCATAAGCAAAGGCACTTCAAAGACCTTACAAAGGAATATTTCCATGAAAACAAATCAAACTGATAGTGTAGTTTACCCATTAGGTCTGTTTTTGATAGAATACCGCTTCAAGAAGAGACTGTATAAATTATCTGAAGAAGTGGGCTGTAGCCCACAAAAGCTTATGCTGAAATAAATTTGTTAGTCTCTAAGGTGCCACAAGTACTCTTGTTCTTTTTGCAGATACAGACTAACGCGACTGCTACTTTGAAACCTGCATAAATTATGCAGGACAAATCCATCACTGCTGTTCCCCACAAAAATCACTAGATGGCACTAAGAGCACCAGCAATACTTCATGGCACTGTACTTAAACTAAATGGCTGAGGTTTCATTGTGTCAATGTTTCATTAAGATTTATAAGAATTTTTTGCAGAAAGTAATGCAGTTTTGAATGTTCATTTTTCATATTATTTCCCGTGTGTTTCTGATGGATACTGGGCTCCAATTTACTTAAACATCAATAACGTAAACAAATCAAGCTGACATCCCAAGGAAATGTAATATCTTTCCAAGTATTGAAAGCCTGCAGTGGTTTCAAAAGCCTCTCTTTGGGTTCTGTTCCTGAGTAGCTCACTGCTGTATTTTAATGGAAATGCTGATATACAGTATTCTGATAAGTTGATTAAGGAGCAGTTATCAATGGTTCTCTGTCAAAGTGGGAGAGTGTATCTAGTGGAGTCCCGTAGGCTTCAGTCCTGGGTCCGGTATTAGTCAATATTTTTATTAATGACTTGGATAATGAAGTGGAGAGTATGCTTGCAAAATTTGCAGACGATTCCAAGCTGGGAGGGGTTGCAAGCACTTTGGAGGACAGGATTAGAATTCAAAGTGACCTTGACAAATTAGAGAATTGCTCTGAAATCAACAAGATGAAATTCAATAAAGACAAGTGTAAAGACTTCACTTCGGAAGGAAAAAAATCAAATCCACAACTACAACATGGGGAATAACTGGCATGGTGGTAGTACTGCTGAAAAGGACAATGGGTCATAAAATGAATCAGTCAACAATGTGATGCAGTTGCCAAAAAGGCAATATCATTCATAATATCATTCTAAGGTATATTAACAGGAATGTGATATGTGAGACATGAAGGTAATTATCTCCCTCTGCTCGACACAGGTGAGGCCTCAGCAGTAGTGTCCAGTTCTGGTTGCCACATTTTGGAAAAGATGTGGCTAAATTGGAGAATGTCTAGAGGAGAGCATCAAAAATTATAAAAGGTTTAGAAAACCTGACTGTGGCAGGATGACGACTCACTGGCATGGCACCTCCTGCTGGTTGTCCAGGGAATTAGCTTTTTTCCAGCTCCAGAGCACCCTCTGCCGGCTGACGGCTCACCTGCCGCTGGCCCCGTGTCCTTCCCAGACCCCGGTGCCCTTTGCCCAGGGGTTCTGCCCCCAGCAGCAACCTACTGTCTCTGGGTCTCCCCTCCCAGGGGAACCCTTAACCCTCTATCCCCACCTTGCCTCAGTGGCTACTGCTAGTCATCATCTAGTCCCCGCTCCCTGGGGCAGATTCCAGTCTGTAAACCCCTCATCATCGGTAAGGGGGGGTTGGACCAGCTGCCTCTGCCTATTCCTGGTCTGCCCCTCTGCAGCCCTAGTACCCTTGTGGGCCCTTAACCTGGCCTTCAGCCTGGGGCCTTTCAGCTCCCAGGCAGCCAGGTCCTCTCAAGGAAGCTAGAGAGAGTGTGCGTCTCAGTCTCTGGCCCTCAGCCCTCTTATAGGGCCAGCTGTGGTATGATTGGGGCATGGCCCCACCTGTGGCTGCTTCCCCCAATCAGCCCAGTTTTTCCCCTGCCACAGCCCACTCCCAGTGCTGTTTTAAGCTCTTCAGGGCAGGAGCAGGGTGACCACCCACTACACTGACCTTTGAGGAAAAGTTTTTTAAAAAAAATGGGCATGTTTAGTCTTGAGAAAAGAAGACTGAGTGGAGGACATAATAACAGTTTTCAAATATGTTAAAGGCTGTTATAAAAAGGAGGGGGATCGATTGTTCTCTGTGGCCACTGAAGGTAGAAGCCACATGGCACTGTTACAGCACGGCACTTTGGTGCACACTGCTATTCACACCTCCATCATCCAAATTGTGACATAGACATAGCCTTAGAAATTTTTTCCTACTACTAACCTAACTAAAGGGTAGTTAAGCACTGGAATACGCTTCCAAGGAAAATTGTGGAATCCCCAGCACTGGATGTTTTTAAGAACAGGTTGGATAAACACCTAGGGCTGGTCTAGATTTACTTGGTCCTGCCTCAGAGCAGCGGGGCTGGACTTCATGACCTCGTGGAGTCCTTTCCAGCCCTACATTTCTATGATTAGCAAAGAATTTTAGTGTAGAGACGAGCTCAAACTGGAACTCAAGGTCAAAAACTCCCTCTCACTTCCAAGGAGCTTGGGGAAATCGGGATCCAGATCCAGATCCAAACTTCGCAGTTCAACTTTTTCTATAATGAGCCTGCATCAGAACACTGATTCAGATCAGAAACCAGTTCCAAAGTCTTTGTATTTGTACTTCAAATATTTTCAAAATCCTAGCAATATAGGACAAAGTTAGCAGAAACATTTTAGATCTCTTCAGAGAAAAAGGCTAAAAATAATTTTTCTTTCATTTTTCAGACAGCTCTGACAAGATGAGAATGGACGCTGATGTAGAAACTGTGACAGGGTATAAATGCTAGCAAGGGAAGGAAGGGGTTACTGGGCTCCCCTAAAGGGGAGGGAAAATACCTGTCCCACTTAGAAGAGAGTAATGAGCTGTTAGACCTGGAGGGAGGGGCTGACAGAGAGGGCTTATTAATGAACTAATTATTTTAAAGGATATGTTTGAGCTATAGGAGTGCCTGGTTCGAGGGAGGAATATGCTGTGGAGATCTGTGCCTACCGTGCCCAAGTCTGAACAGCGCATAGGGGTAGAAGCTTTGGATTTTGGTTTTAGATTGTTTTCTTACAGATCTTGTGAGGTATTTCTTCCAGGGAATCTGGAACATGCTGTGCTTCTTACCAACAACAGGCTTGTGCCTTTTGGTCTGAACCTAAAGTCAGTTGGCCCACAGCTTTTAACAGACGTTAACTGTATGTTTTCAGTAAAAATAGGTTTCTGGAGTTTTATTTTGCTTTTTCTGTTTCTCCCAAGGTTCTGCATAATGTTTTAAGGATTTGTGTAAGTAATTTCTATCTAATGATTGGGAAACAGGGAAGGGCTCCCCATACCCCAGTCTCAGAGTGATAGGACCTGAGACAGGGTAAAGGTAGAGTTGAGGATATTTGGCATTTTGCAGAGGTGGTCAGCTGGTTGCAGGATAGGATCCTTGGTAAGCCTGTTAATCTACACATATAGATATAATCAACAGTGAATGTAACCCCTGAAGATAAGTACTGTATTCCTTCATATACATTTCTCATCTCTCAAAGTAGGTGCAGTTTCAAAACAGTAGCTTTGGTCATATATAATTTGATGTAACCAAACTGGAATGTACATTGTGCAACTCTCGAACAGGCCTTGGGGGGCTCCATCACCAGGCTTTTTGTTAAATTACATATTTGCAGACATAAAACCTGCCTGGCATGAGTGGAAAATGTGACCATATGAACATTTTGTTGATTCTTAAAGTTGCCACTGGGAATGCTTTGTCACACAACACCCTTTCTCTTGGTGGGAACCTTTCTCGCATAAGTAACCATTTGTTATTTCAAAGTGTCAGTTTCAATAACAAAGCCCAAATTAAGGACTTTAAAAAAATAAAAAGTACAACAAAAACATAGTATCAGAGGGGTAGCCGTGTTAGCCGTCATGCGTCTGATGAAGTGGGTATTCACCCACAAAAGCTTATGCTCCAATGCAACAAAAACATAATTTATGAGCATTTAAGTTTTTCCAAACTGGATTATTTTCTACTTCCGTTTCCACTCATTCTCTTTAAAATTCATTACGCCTGTTAGAAGCTTGCTATGTTATCTCATTCTCCACAAAGATGAATCTCCCAGTTTAATCATGGAAGACTAATAAGCACATTTTTTCTTGCTGCTTTTACTAAAGGGCACTAATATTTCAGCTAATCTCTAGAATTTGTATATTATATATTGATTTTACATGTTGTAATTGTTCGATTTCATTCTTGTTTTAAATTTAATTCTTAAAGTTACATTAACTGGGTTAATAGCTATTAAAATTGCATTTAAAAAAAGGATTTATTTAAAAGGCTACAGTTTAAGTATTATTTTAGTGTGTGTGGTGAGAGAGAGAGAGAGAGAGGAGAGTGTATGTTTATTATATACAGCTAATACAAAGCTCACAGAAGACATTGAAAATATTCTTATTTACTTCAATGGGCTTTGGATCAGATTTATAATACTTATTTATATATATGTGTGTGTGTGTGGTAGCTAGAATGCTATAAACAATCATTTCTAATTCTGCAATACCCAATTATGCTACTGAAAGCATGAACTGCAGACATGGCTATCTTTCTCCCCTCCCCCCTTATTTATATGAATAAGAGAGTCTAATTTTCCTAGAGAGAATAAGCATTTGTAAGGAATATCACTCACTATGACTTAGGACATGAGCCAAGCACTAACTTCTGGAGGTTAGGAAGAAACTTCTCCGGTGGGTGTACTATTCCATAACTGTCTATGGGCTCTTGTACCTTCTTTCAAAACCTCTGGTACTGGCTATTTCCCCAGACCTAGGAAACCATTTTTAACCAATTTCCTTAAGGTTAGACTCTCATCACTGTGATAACACCATTTCTGCTGCCTTGGCTATTTCCCAAATGTTTATCGGGATGGAGAAGGGGACATTAGACATGGTGGAACTGAACAGTATTCAGAATCCAGATGCATGTTCACAAACTGTATTTGAGGTACTTAAATGGCTTCTTTAGCTGCATATATTAAAGATGAATGCAAGCTAATTCCATTAATTCTTTATTCTGGGCCTGACAGAATTGGGTGGGAAGGAGGGGCTATCCCACTAAATGTGCAAAATAATATACAGTAATATATATTTCAGGAATACATTTTTCATTTTTATCTCAAATTTTCCAGGAAAAAGAGGTTGTTTTGGATCTTTTTATTGCAAAAAAAAGTTTAACTAGAGGAAAGGGTGGGGTAATATCTTTGATTAGATTAATGAACGTCATTCTTCACATGTGAATAGTCATGAAGACAAAACTGATATTACCCTGTACTGAAGGTTTTTACAAAGCTGTCTCTTTGTGAATGTTTTTTTTGCAGGGGTATGGATGGCTCAAGGGATTTGGAGATAGTGAGTGGCATATGGAGCCTCTTGTCTCCATCTTTTTCTTGAAAGAAAGCCCACGTTAGCAGTGACCAAAAGTTAATCTGAAAGCTAGCTGATGGTTTATATGAAATGAGTTTGCAGTCTCATTCAGTTCCCAAAGGAAAGATGTTGACATCACAAAACTCCTATCACAGATGTCCCCTTGTTTGCAGTTTTAACAGAAAAACCTAAAGGTTGAATTGGAAAGTGAGTTACCCTTTTGTGACAGATTTTCGTTACCAATCTGCCTGGGGCCACAGATGATCAGGCTGGGGCCACAGGATCTTTTTTGGGGAGGAGATGACGAGGCACACCAAGTGTCTAAATTTTAAAGCTTTATTGATAAAATAATAAAACAACAGCAGAGAGTGCTGGGAATGCTCCCACGTCACTCAGGGGAAGAAAGAAAGTGTTAATGCCCCAAGCCCTAACCCACTTTCATACTCACACACGCACGACCCAGACTGGCCAAGTCTGAGTGTAATGTCAGAAGAAGAGGGTGTGGAAGGTGGACGGGAGTGCTGTCCTGGGCCCAGGCCATCCAAGAATCTGCGGTGCTCTCTGAATTGCTCCAGCTCTCAGGAGGGTTTTAAGTCCTGGCTCCTCTGGGGGGAGAGGGGGACTCCATTCGACCTCTGGTCCTGGTGCCCTCTGTGCCAGTCCAAACCGGCCTTCCATGGTTTCTTCAGCTTTCCCAAAACACCGTGAGACAGTTCTGTTTGTTCCTGGCTGGCCTTCGCCATCTGTCTCCTTTTCCCGGCCCCTGCATTTTGTTCAACAGCTCTCCTTTCTCATGGCTGGTCGGGGGGGGGGGTTGGACTTCCCCCCTTCTGTCTTGGCAGGTAGCAGCTGGCCTCGGGCCAGAGTTAGCTTCTTATCTTCGGACTGAGCTTGCTAGCTGCAGTGTTGAATTAACCTGTTCTCTGCTTTCTTCTTTCTCTCCCCCCCTCGGCCTCTCATATCTGCAAAGGAAATTTCCACTCCCCATTCACACACCTTTGACCCTCCCCAAAATGTTTTGCGGTGCTAGCAACAGTGTTAGCAATATACAATGCTGATCTGCCTTCCAAAGGGACTCCCTGAGGGAGGCAGCCTTGGGGTGTGACACTTTAACTCCTAGCATATTGTAGTACAATTGAGGCACAGGTGTTGACAAGAAGGAAAAGAGCTTTATTAATGGCAAATTCAGTAGCACAAAAGAAGCAACACTACTTCCAGATCTTGTAAGATCTTCAATCTTAACTCATCCAATGTACAAGCAATTGACACACATTAAAATCATGGAGCAGATCCTCCAGGAAACCATTTTGAAGCACTTAGAGGAAAGGAAGGTGATCAGGAACAGTCAACATGGATTCACCAAGGGCAAGTCATGCCTGACCAACCTGATTGCCTTCTATGAGGAGATAACTGGCTCCGTGGATATGGGGAAAGCAGTGGACATGATATATCTTGACTTTAGCAAAGCTTTTGATACCATCTCCCACAATATTCTTGCCAGCAAGTTAAAAAAGTATGAATAGGATGAATGGAGTATAAGGTGGATAGAAAGCTGGCTATATTGTCAGGCTTAACGGGTAGTGATCAATGGCTCGATGTCTAGTTGGCAGATAATATCAAGTGGAGTACCCCGGGGTCAGTCCTGTTGCCCGGTATTGTTCAACATCTTTATTAATGATCTGGATGATGGGATGGATTGCACCCTCAGCAAGTTTGCAGATGACACTAAGCTGCGGGGAGAGGTAGATATGCTGGAAGGTAAGGTTAGGGTCCAGAGTGACCTAGACAATTTGTAGGATTGGGCCAAAAGAAATCTGATGAGGTTCAACAAGGACAAGTGCAGAGTCCTGCACTTAGGATGGAAGAATCCCATGCACTTCTACAGGCTGGGGACCGACTAGCTAAGCAGCAGTTCTGCAGAAAAGGATTACAGTGGATGAGAAGCTGGATATGAGTCAGCAATGTGCCCTTGTTGCCAAAAAGACTAACAGCATATTGGGGTGCATTAGTAGGAGCATTGCCAGCAGATCGAGGGAAGTGATTATTCTCCTCTATTCAGCACTGGTGAGGCCAATCTGGAGTATTGCGTCCAGTTTTGGGCCCCCTATTACAGAAAGGATGTGGACAAATTGGAGAGAGTCCAGCAGAGGGCAACAAAAATGATCAGGGGGCTGGGGCACATGACTTACGAGGAGATTCTGAGGGAACTGGGCAAGAGGGAGACCCCTGGGCACACCCAAATTGCAGCCCCTTTTCTGGCTTCTCCATAACTCATATTATTTGTGGCTGTTCTTCTCTCTACACTTTTTGGGGGGGGGGGCATATCCTATGTGAGCCTCCCCAAAGCCCAGAGACCTCCCTGTCAACCTTCTCCTGGCGCTGGCTAACATGGCCATCCATCTATCAGGAGGGAGAAGTTAGGAGGCTAAGGGAGGTGGCTTTTTCTGTGACTGTGGGGCCTATTTTCTCACACGTTTATGATCACCCATCCAGGCAGAATTTCTTTGGGTACCTTCATACCTTCTTGAAGTGGTGCAGGCTGTCTGAGGTTCTCTGCTTGGTGGCCCTTTCTGGATGGTTAATTTTATCTTTAACTTCCATTTATTTTCTTTTTCTTCTTCCATTTTTTGTCCCGTGTAATAAGATTATTCATGTAGTCCCCCTCATATTTTTGTAGATGAGGCTCGCTCACTGGGGACTTCACCCACCTATGGGAGAGTCAAATAGGCCAGCTCTTGTGACAAATACTAAACTCACTACAAGAAAAATTCTATTATAAACAACCTACTAATTTCAAGTCCCAGCATGTTGCTATGGTCAAGCCGCAAATGCCTTTTCTTATGCAAGAAAAGCAAAGCCACATTTTAAATGCTCATACTGTAGTAGAAAAGGCACTGTCATCTTGACTGTTTCTCACCCACATGCCATAAAACCACATTCCTTGTATACACCTCTGAATATTGCCCCAAGCCTTTTAAATATCTACAATAAGGAAGAACACTTGCTAATGAAACCTGGCACGATGCTGCTGCCTATCCACCTCTCTATTATATCAAACAGAAAAAATTCTGAACAACCAGTGCTTAAAAGACATGGATTTCAGAAAAACTGTTCTAAAACAATAACTGATATCTAAGGGAGGGATACTAATAACTAATATATTCAACAGGATGGAGGGAGATTTTATGGGTGATGTGTCTTCCTCACAGTGGTGTTGTGAGGCTTCTAGCCAAGGATCACAATGCACTTTACAGATATTAATGAATTAAGCCTCAAAACACCATTTTGAGGAAGACAAGCATTACTATTCCTATTTTATATATAAATAAACAGGCATAGGGGAAGTGAAATAACCCAAGGTCACACAGGAAAACCTCAATCTTGAACCAACGTCTGCTAGCGTGAGCACCTGCATGCTAGCGTGAGCACTTGAACGCTCCATATTGACACAATGCGATTAGAGGGCTTTGGAGGCTCTCCAGGGAGTTATACTGAAGGGGTCCAGGAAGCATCATCATGAACTGTTTGCATCCAGCCTTGCATTCTCTGAGCATCTTCCCCTCGTCTGATTTTCTGTCTCGGGAATATTTTGTTCTGTATGGCAGCTTTTTTTTATGTACATTATTGTAATGTTGCCCAGGTCTATGTTAAAACCAACACATTCTGCCAGGTACAAACTCAGGTTTCCAGAGCTGAAAGGTTAGTCTGCCAAACAACAACCTCAGCCCGTTTGTCTTTACTGTCTTCCTTATTGAGAAGACACTGCAGTAGAACTCATGGCTAAAATGCAATGTCCTCTGGGCAAGAAAGTTTCAGCACTTTTAATGAACTACCTACACAACCAAGGAACCAATAGCACAAAGAAGCGAGTAAATCACAAAAGTGTGTCCAAAATTAGGAAGGACACGTTTAAACAAAAAATAGCTCTGTGTAAAATGCAGCAGGAAGTTATTGTGATGCATGTACAATATATACCAAAAGAAAAGCACATCAAGGGAACACCTCTTAGTACCTGGGAATGAAGAAGGGAGCACAGCGGGAATAAGAGAGCTAGTCATAGGGACAACAATTATATAGTCCTTACTCATGAGAAAGCAACTACCAATATTTCAAAACCTTCATTTCTCCCATGAATTCCCTCACTGCTACTGAATACAGGGATGAGTAAGGCTCTACCTTGGCATGTAGAAATAAAAGAATGTTGCATTTCTACTTCAGATTATGGCCTGAATTAACAGCCTCCAAATATTTCCCCCACTAAGGGAGATAAATGAAGGAAGAATACCAAAAATGGACATAATACAGTATTTGACTCAAATGAATACAGAGATCAGTCGCCCTTTACTGCATCCTCCCTTACATCTTGTGTAGCAAAAGCTATGACTCTCCAACAACTACTCACAGTATAATACGACAGCAGGTCAAATTATTAATTGCAAATCAGTTATCTGATTATTCTAACCCTTTTCTTTCTCTTTATGACTCATTTGGGAAGTGGCTTTAACCCTGGTTACTGAAAGATGGTGCTGAACAGTTCCTCCTTACCCACATTTGCAGATACCTTTGTGCAGCACCCTTGCTGAAACTCCCTGGCAGTGACAAATTGTTTGTGTAGCCACTAGGCTTTGCTGGCCTGTGCTTAATTCTCGTCAGCAATTTTCAAAGGGACATTCAGTCAGAACAATTCAATGCCAGGAATAGGGTGTAATTAGTGTGTCAGCCAGGCCATGCTGGAGGAGCATGTTTCCAAAACAAACCTAGCTTGTTATTCAGCATTGGGTTATGGATTGGCCCTAAACCATGCTCCGAGGAGCCAGATTGCTCTTTCTGGAGAATGCAAAATTCAGAGCTCTTCACTGGAAAGAGATATAGACAAAAGGGGCATCCTTACCTCCCCGCAGGGCAGCCTCATTCCCTACTCCCGCACTCGCCCCATCTGTGTCATGGAGACACCTTGTCTGGAATTGTTTGGGGTCACAAGAGAGTGAATTTACAAGTTTTGCCATTGTTAGTTTGAAGGCAGCTATGATGGGGGCGGGGTCCTGACAGTGACACAGAAAAATTCTGTTTGACTATTTCCTCCCACCACACCCTCAAAAAACCATAGCAGTGGAGTCAGGGAGAGGACATGAGAGGGATTATTTCATTCCTTCAGAAGGTATTTGTGAAACAGTGTTGCATATAAAGCTGGCCTCTAACCCTGCCCTGGAGGGAGGTACTTGTAACCTACAGTAAACTGGTTAAATGGGTTTGTTTAGCAATACTAGTGGAAAGAGGAGTGGGGGGCTAAATCTTCTCTGACTTCTGTTACATCCCCTTCATAGCAAATATCAAAGGGATCACACTCAGGCCTCTGCCTATCACACATCTTCTGCCTTACAGGTAGTTTTTCTGGATGGATTCTATGTCCCCTTCAAACTGATTATGCCCTGTTCAGCTCAGTGATTTGTTACTATTAAAGCTCCTTTTGCAAATCTCAGTCACTTTGATTCCTAAGGGGCTGATCCTGCACACCGAAGGCAAAAGAGAGTTTTGCTGGAATACTTATGCAAGGTCAGGCCAAAAGTTTTTTTCAGAATGGATTCTTGATTTGTATTTGAGTGCTTTTTGGACACACTTCTGCTAAAATTAATGCCGCACTTTGCATTTCAGCAACTTGATTATTATTATCTTGTTCAGATAATACTTCAGACTGCATAAAAGAATCAGGTTCAATGGGTCCTGACCTGGAAGGATTTTTTTTTTAAGCAGGGAATAACCTTCATAAACCAAAGAATGTACAGGTAAAACACTGACTACTCTGTCTGCTTTTTGCAATTAAAACACGCAAGATGTGCATTGGCCTTTATTTGTGGTTTATTATCTGTGAACAGAATTTTGTGTCATTCTTAAATCTAAATTAGTTCACAGAACAACATCCTTTTATGGTTTCATATTTTCGGGCATTAATGCGTGATTAAGATTAACTCTAGTTCTTTATGAGAAAAGCTATTTCTCTCATGCAGTAGCTCTACATTGCAGCAACTAAACTCTGCAAGAGCAGCTTGACAACCAACATCACCAAATGGTAACTCTTTGTAAACATACATAAATTGTTACTCTTCGGATCAACTAGTTTCACTGTAGAAAAGAGACAAATAGGACTGGGATAATCATGGAACTGTCAAATATGAAAAACTGTCCAAGACAGAGAAATGTAGGGCTCAAATCATTTTCCCAGATGACCCACGAAGGAAGGGACTTACTGTACAGATCCCACTTGTTCCTCTTTCCTCCTTTCCCCATCTGCAGTTGGGCTGGGACAGGACAGGGAGGGAAAGGCCAGGGGGTGATACACATCTTTCTTCTCCCCAGAAAAACCAATAGACTATAAATTGAGCCTGGATTAACTGTTCCATAGTATCCTAAGTGTTGGGGAAACCCACTTGAGGTAGGTTCTGGAAACCGCAGTAGCTGGGAGAGGGAGGTTCAGTTAGACCTATGCTACCAGAGTGTATGCGGGAGTAGAGCTACTACTGATCCAGCAGGTCCCATAAGTAGGGAAGACACAACTTGGAAGCCAGGTTGGCTCCATGCAAAGAAGCATGACCAATAGTTGTGGGAAGGAGTGCAGAGACCGGGAGACCACAGAACCAATGGAGAAGTGTGTGGGACAGTCTGGTTTTTGAGAGTTAGTGGATAGTGGAAATCTGACAGTAGGTTCAAAGACAGAGAATGAGGACCAGGGAACAAAGCAGGGCTCTTACTGAAGGGAAACAAGGCCTAGAAAACAAGTAGACTTGTCCCTTGTGTTCTAAGGGTTACTATTGTGGTTTTGTTTGTTTTGCTAACCTTGCACAAGATAATGCTCTCTGGTAGTTACATAAACGTCAAAGGAAAATTGAGGCATTTCTGGAAAATTAATGTTAAGTCAAAGTCCAAATGTTTATTTTCCATGCTGGAGCTATAGATCACGTAACAATGTTCTTTCATAATGACTATTTGTATTGTGCCCAGTGGCTGATAGAGATTTAATCAGCTTATCTGATGGTTGGTCATGCATTAGTGACATTTGTTCACTGTACCATTATTGATCTGCTGTAGTCTCATTGGTTTAGAGAATTGACTTATTGTGCACATCAGACAATCAAAAAACCAGCACACATTCAAATCACTCTGTATTTTTATGAATAAGCCAGTTTCTAACTGGCTACAGTTTTACTTTGTTATTTAATGGCAGGCTATCTAGTATGCTTACTAGCTGCCATGAATTCCATTTGGGAGCCTCATCCCACAGTCCTTGGGTGAAATCCTAACCCCATTTAAGTCAATGGTGAAAGTCCCATTGACTTCAGTGGGCTCAGAATTTCACCCATTATGTAACAAAACTCCCCTTCAGAACAACAGGAGTTCTGTAGCATTAGAAGAGTGGGATCAGGCTCTTGATACTGTCTGTTAGTGGTAGATAAAAGGCAATACTAGATTATAGTGGCTATAAAGGAGATTCTCTATTGAGCCTTTTGCAAACAGACATACCCTGTGTTGATCCCTAAGTAAATAATAAGATGTTGACAGACATCACCACACAGAAGCTCCCTGAACTGGCCAGCTATGGCACAGACTGCTGGCTACATTACAGGTATGCTAGTTAATTATATGATTTTGACAGAAAAATATATTGGGGAAAATAATCTCCTGTAAAACCAATGCAGTGATGTCTGTGTGAGTCTGCAGAGAGACAGCTTGAAACAATAACTCTCAAGGAAGTTTGCTATACTCCTTCTGCTGGCAGGGCATGAGGGAAGAAAATCTGTGGAAAGGAATAATTGCACCAGAGAATTATTTGGCCCAATATATTTTCCTTTCAAATCCATACTATTGACATCAGTGGAGTTATACCAGAGATTGCTTCCATCCACTGAATTCTATTCAGTTTACAGTGTAATTTGCCAATATATAAATATTCATTAATTCTACCCAGCTATAGTCCTAAACCTACCTAGAACCTATTTTACAGCCATTTAAAAAAAAATCTGCATAATTTAAACAAAAGAGTATCCATCAGTCAGACAGAATGTGTCATGAGAAAATGCATCATTGGGAAAATTCAGGACACAATTTTAAAAATAACACAGTTTAACATTTTTCTATTTAAATAAGAAACCGATTAACAGTCAATAGTACTTTACCTATTTCAAAGATTGTTAGCTTCTCAGGGTTTGACCATGTCTTCCTACAGCACCAAATAGAATAAGGCCTCTCATGATTGGAGCCTCTGTGTGCTTGCATGAGACTGCTAATAATAACATTGCCCCTGAGCCAAGAGGTAGCAGATGTCCAGGGCCTAGCAGGTCAGCTTCTCAGTGGAGGAGAAATCAGTGATGTGGAACCTGTGTATATTCTAACTTTCCTGTTTACACATACATAGACAAAATTTCATAAAAGCAGCAAATAGATCGCTGCTCATGCTGAGAGTGTAAGGGAGTGTGCACAAAAGAGATGATGGCTGGTTAGATCCCCTCCAACTTGCACACCCATGAAAAAGTCAGTCACAATCTGGCCCACAGTGAATTTTAAAAGACCCAATCCTGACCTATTGACTTCAATGGGAAAACTCCAGTGACTTCAATCAGAGCCCGTTTAGACCCCATGAGTGTTACACAGATGAAGCTCTCCGCCAAATGTATGTTCTAGAATCCACAATGAATACATTTAAGTCCTGAATCTGAATTTTTCCCATACTGCTAGACGTCACTTAAGACATGAACAAGGCTCTGCCATCCCTGTCTTTCATGTTGTTGGCTGGAATGGCTACCAAGTTGTGTTTCTGTAATTTAATGTTTTAGATAGTTGGCTTATCACTGAACTCTCAACGTGGGTGGTCTGTGATCCCTCCTCTCTGATCTGTCTGTATTAGGTGGCCCTAACATGAATTAAGATTCCTGACGGAATAGCTCTCAGGGTCAGTGGAGCACACAAGCCTTCCCACTCTGGCAACATGCAGTTCCAGTGAAGAATTTAAAGGTGAAAGAGTATTGATTTTTGGCTTTTTTTAAACCTGTTTTCTCACTGACTTACACTGTATTAATTAGATTACTTTCACCAGAAGGAATAATTGTGCAGCAGGCAGCATGTAACATAATGGATCTTGCATAGTGCTGAACTCTGTCAACTCCTGGTGAAGTCAGTAGTTTAGAGTGCATGGCCCTTCGAAGGATCAAGTCATGTGTTGGTATGACTGTTGCAGTGTACATTTCTTTAGCTGAACAGCCAGGCTTATACAGCATCTGCCGCATTTCAGCGATACAGGCAGAGGCCAAATAGCTTGGAATACATTCAGAATTCAAATTGCATAACATTAGCAAAACAAACTATGCATTTCTGCTACTCTAACAGCAGAACACCAAGCAAAGCAGTTCTCAGAAAGTAATGTACTGGGAGGGACAGTCAGGACAGCTGTGGTGGGGCTATGCGGAGGGAAAACGTCATTACATAAGGTGCTCTCAACATTCCCGCAACTCACAGAAAAGTGGGGAGATTAGGACAGGAATAATAGCAACATAGGACTGGAAGGGACCTCCTGGGTCATTGAATCTAGTCCCATGATATCATAGGCAACCCCGTCCTACAATTCCATTCATATACCTATCAAGGAACTGCAGGAAGCAGTATGATCTCAGAAAGTCTACAGCTGATCCACTGCAGAGGTCTCTGGAAACTGAATTCTGCCTACAACTCCAGCACTTCATAATGACTATATTGCAGAAGTACAAAGTGGGGTTATTTTAAAAAAACAGCACTCAAATCACTAGTTTGGGGGGGGGGGGAGGTAATGTAGCCAAAGGAAATTACATGGATTTTGCAAACAGATAAGGGATGAGAGAGCAGATTAAATTCTGGGTTTAGCCTTGATAGTGTCCATTTGAAACCACAATTAATTCACTCTAGATGAAACATCTTGTCATTTAAAAAGATCCTTGTGTTTGATGAATAAATGTTGCCTCATTTTTTATTAATTTTATTACTTGCTTCATAGGCAGATTCTGTATTCCTTGTAGCTTTTATGAATCATGTGACACTTCTTAAATCTATTTTACTTAAACCAACAAATATTCCTTTCAAGTGCTAGATGCTCTTTAGCACCTTAGGGTGCAGTCTAAAATGTCTGTGTGGGGAGGGCAGTTCTACTGTCTCATTATGGAGCATATAGCTCTCATTTCCATTCATTGGAATTGCACATGCATTGAGAGTATGATCCTGCATGGTGCTGAGCAACAGTTTCCATGACTGTTGAGTGCTCAGCACTAGCAGGAACTGCTCAGTACCTTACAGGATGGATCTCATGTAAAGGACAACATAATCCTAAGGCTTCCCCTGCTGTTTAATAGCATTTGATGCATCAGTTATAAATTCTCTGCCATTAATGAGAAATCCCCCTACATCCATGTATCTAATCCTAAATTATCTTAAATAAAAGGGAATATGAGTATTCAAACTATAAAGAACAACTGAATGGATACACAATATGAATGGTAAATAAACAGTATAATATGATAAAGAGATAAAACAGGTAATGTGGTAGGTTGATTATGCAAAAGAAACCATATTCAAATTGCATCTAAAATCTAGGGCTGTATCAAAGGTCAAAGTAGCTTAAAATGATTAGTCAAAGGAAACAATGCCACAAAGAGACCATAAGTTCCACAAGTAATCACAATTAAGCAACCATGTGTTTCCATAAGTCGAATGTCACAAAGTAACATTGGAAGAATCAATGAAAAGAGTACAGCATTTGACTGACGTAAGCAACACTATAAATCCTTAATGTCACTTAAAGAAACTATACAGGTCAATAGCGATAGGAATGAGCTGAGTCACAAAATAAATGCACGCAACATCCATTTCACATCACTAGGCTTCTATGCATAAATACAGCTGAGCTATACTAAGGTCTAAGCCGAGTACAGGAATCCCATACAACAAGAAAGGAAAACAATCTTGGCATCATGAAACCAAAAAAGCTTTATTATGGCCAAGTGGTAATTTCTTCTGAATGCTTTCAGGAGAGTGCTTTTAACACTGAAAGATAAGGTAGGTGAGGTAATATCTTTTATTGCACCAACTGTAACACTGATAGTGAGATTCAAGAGAGCAATACTTCAAATTATGTGACCACTGTAAGCTAAGTGGTAATGTACAGTATACACACATGTCTAATTATTGTTACAATAACAATTTCCACAGGATGCTACAATAGCAAAATAGTGTAGTTTCAATAGTGTAAAAAGATTGGGCAGGGTTTAACTAGAAGATGTTGAAGGGTGGGAAAGCAATACAGCATATGTAAAATTAAGGCTTAAGACAAGTCAAGCAAGGTGAGGTGTGCTTAAGGAGCAAGGTGGGACCCACCAATGCAGTCCCAATTAATTTAGTTAGTGTTTCTGTGAACAGTGTTTAGGTGAGAACACACAACAGTCTAGTGTGTATGCTAGAAATTTAAGATGTGAAAGGACTATAGAAATGCAACTTGCTTTCAGAGTAATTTCAGTACCTATCTGGGGTTTTGTTTGAAGCAGGAGAAAACGGCGTTTGGTAAGAATTCGCATGCTCTTTAGAATGAAGTCTGATAGGAACACTTGGTGATAGGATATGTATAGAAAAATGTTTCAATAACGTACACATATAAGCTAATGTTGAAATGAGGTAGAAATTGCAAACAGTTCTCTCTCTCTCAATCTGTACTCAGCATAAAAAGCAGGCTGTGAAGGGGAAGGGTATGATTTAGCTTACCTGTCACTCACTTGCTCAGACAGACAGTAAAAAGCAGTGTCTTAGTTTGGCAAAGTACGTATAAGAAGGCACAGTCGGAGTTTAAGGGTATGTCTACACTATGAAATTAGGTCTATTTTATAGAAGTCAATTTTTTAGAATTCGATTTTATACAGTCTATTGCATATGTCCACACTAAGCGCATTAAGTCGGTGGAGTGCGTCCTCACTACCGCGGCTAGCATTGACTTACAGAGCGGTGCACTGTGGGTAGCTATCCCACAGTTCCCACAGTCTCCGCTGCCCATTGGAATTCTGGGTTAAGCTCCCAATGCCTGATGGGGCAAAAACTTCGTCGCGGGTGCTTTTGGGTACATATCGTCAGCCCCCGTCCCCTCTTTCCGTGAAAGCAACGGCAGAGAATTGTTTTGTACCTTTTTTCCTGGGTCCCGTCCGTCGGACCCACTCAGCCCGCTGCCTGCCTGGATGATCGGAACCCCAGGCAGGCAGTGGGCTGAGCGGGGCGGCAGACAGAGCCCCAGACCAGCAGTGGGCTGAGCGGCTCAGCCCGCTGTCAGTCTGGGGCTCCATCTGCCGGCTCCTGCCAGGTCATTCTCTTCTTTAAGTTTCGTCTCATGGAGATTCAGTCCTGCCTGGAATATCATGCGAGCTGGAGGCTTCTGCCTCAGGCTGCTCTCCCAGCCGACATTACTGTGCGATCGCACCTACCCCAGCCTGTCCCTTGCTCCCATGGCTCATGAAGCCTGGAGAGTAGTAAGGAGCAGTTCAACTTGTGGAATGACAAATCCAGAATGAAGGATTGCAGTCTATGGGCACTCAGAGTCCTAGATAGCATTTAGTCCCTATAAAAGGCTTCATGAAAATTTCCCCCCCGCTCCTAACAAAAATGTTAATTTATCAGAGCAGCTGAAAGGGTAAGGAACCCGGGACTATAACTTAGAGAGAGCTTCCACATTATTTAACTCATAATTGATATAATTCAAAGTAAAATTTCACAGCGTGGTCTGTTGTAAGACTAAAAATGCAGGAGGGGAGTCAGAAAAAGGTGACCTGTTTCTGCCTGGTTTTGAACCGGTGATGTTTCATATGTTAGGTGAACATGATAATCAATACACTACAGGGCTTCTCTTTTTTTGCCACAGACTTTGCCGAATGCACAGGAATGTTTTCTCTAGCTACAGAAGCTACCTAATGCAATGTCTATATCTATGGCCTTCCTGCTCACAAAGCAGTCATGCCCCCCATCCAAGGCTGACACAGCTCAGAGTGCATGTGACACAGCAACCTGGCTTGGGCAGGATCGCTAGCAAGGCATGATACTTTTGCCATTAAGCAAACACAGCAATTCTTTCTTGGCTTCTGCCACTGAATGCCTCCATGTCATCACGAGTGCGTTTTTTTCGCCTTCTAATCTGTGATAAGCTCAGGGACAGAGATGATAGGGGGAGCGTAGAAACATTCTGGGGGGACTGCATGGTCATCCGTGCTGCTGAGTTCGCCACGCTGGCCAAACAGGAAATGAAATTCAAAAGTTTCCAGGGCTTTTCCTTTGTACCTGGCTAGTGCATCTGAGCTCAAAGTGCTGTCCTGAACGGTCACAATGGAGCACTCTGGGATAGCTCCTGGAGGCCAATACCGTCAAATTGCATCCACTCTACCCCAAATTCGACCCAGCGATGTCGATTTCAGCGCTAATCCCCTCATCGGGGAGGAGTACAGAAATTGATTTTAAGAGCCCTTTAAGTCGACAAAAATGGCTTTGTCATGTGGACAGGTGCAGGGTTAAATCGATCTAACACTGCTAAATTCGACCTAAACTCACAGTGTAGACCAGGGCTAAGAAACTAGGCCTTTAAATCAATTTAAACCTGCAGTTAGCTTGAAAGACAATGAATGAAAGGCAGAAGTATAGTAGTGTTCTAACTCCTACAAAAAGTACAATAACACAAGAAAGGCACAGTTTAAAGCATATAGCACATAATAAGATGCATTATAAGTATTTGATTAGCACTTCCAAATAGTAGCCAAGATCTTAGTAGATTTGAACAGTGATTGATTAAGCCTTAAAATATCATACAACAGTATCTGTGCAGAAATACAATGCTAATTAGAACAGCATTTAGGTGTAACAGAAAAATTAATTTCTCACAATTTTAGGTACATAGTTCTTGTTTGCTATTATGGAATGGATTTTATATTTCTGTGATGCTGATAGCAGTAAATTTGCTTGTTCTTTGGCCTTACTCAAAATCTGCCTTTCAGGTATTTGAAGAGAATAGTTTGTCAATACTGCTATGGAAATTGTTACGTCAGACTCCTATCTCCCTCAAAAGGGGATTGCACAAGTTCTAGAGCCTTGAAGTTAGGAACACAGGCATTTGGTCCAATTGGTTAATTACATGGGAAAGCAATATAGTTCTCTCCAAAAGGAACTTCTGGTCTCCGTTCAAAGCCCAGAGTTTGCCTATGGATTTGTTGAGAGGGAAATATTGATTACTCCACTCTCTATATTGAAGCAGGATAGTTTTATCTCACCATTCAGTTTAAACACTGATAGCTCTTGAGAGCCATGGATTTTCTTGATGTCTGCATCTTCCAGGAGGCAACCTTCATCCCCAGGCTAGTTTCTGGTAGAAACTTAGGCCTGGGCCCTAATATTCCAAAGGGTTTTGTCTGTGAAAGACTTGATTTAAAAGTGTTCCTCTCCCTCAGGAGAGCAAGTGTTCAGCTAAGGTGACTCACTTTGTCTATATGTGAGCACAGCTCACATGAACAGAGCTCAAGATGCTTCTTCGTGGCAGGAGCATTGATATTTGGTAGGCAACTGACACCTTTTCTGCCGCACCGGTTACTGCTACACTCTAGATGATATAGGTCCAATCTTTTTATGGGTATTGTTTTCCATTAAAATGTATGGGTGGAAGTGGTCCCCATCCAAAAATAGTTAGGTCTAAGCGTTGTTGCTTTCCTATTGGATAGTTGCAAATTTTTGGAGAGGGACCTGCTGGTTAGGTGTTAGCAATCTGTCTTTTCATTAACAGGTCAGGAAGAAATGAATTAGTTTTGTGTGCCCTAGGGAGTGTGTTGTGATCTCATTAAAATCTTCCAGCCCTTTTTTAAATTCCAGGCTTGTAAACAGAGTCAGTTTAAAGTCTTTTAGTTGTGTTCGTCTGTTAATTTTTTTCATAAAGTTTGACATAGTTGTAATAGTCCTTTCACATTCCGTGGCATGTTAGTGTAAGCTTTCATACAGGTTTCTTTAATTCTGAAGTTGGATATTCATTTCTTCATCTTCTTTCAAATAATTTTCTATCAAAGGGTATTTTATCTATTTCAGTTTCAAATATAGGAATTTTATTCCCAAAGTTTTGACCTCCAGAATTTGTTATTAAAGTTCAACACTCTACTCCAAATGGTCAGGAATACTTTTATATTTTGTTCTGGGTTATTTTACTATGCAAGTAAAAGTAAAACAACCCACAACTTAATATCAAATAATACTTTTAATACATAAATAAAAGATAATTCTTAGTCACATTTTCATACTTCTAAATATAACACAATAACAATTCCTAAGACTAGACATAATTTCATAAACCACTAAGAATGTGTGCTCTGTCTAATTTGCATTGAAGCAGTAAACAGCATCATCAAGCAGGAAGGGGAGACAAAGGAAGCTCAAGCAGGTCAGAAAAAGTGGTAGGGAACATCCTTCCACATAGACTCTTTGTCTCCTGGCACCCAGCTGGAAATGTTTTTCAAAAAGGGGACTGAAACTATAAAAAGAATAGACAAACACCTCAAGACACCCCTCCTCTCTCTCCCAGTGCATCAATTCTCTGCCGCTGAAGCAATAGAGGAAGCCTTTATTGCATTCTGGGAGAAGGGGTCCTGCCTTAGAAGGTTTCATGAGTAAGACTGCTGAAATCATATGCTGAGAAATTTTACTTGAATCTGATATAGTTTGTTAAATTAGGCACCAATATTGTTTTTTAACTAGGAATGTCAATTAATTACAGTTAACGCAAGTGATCACCACAAAATAAATTAACTAGATTTTAAAAAATACTTGTGATTAATCGCAGTTTTAATCTCACTGTTAAACAATAATAGAATAACAATTTAAATTTATTAATATTTTGGATGTTTTTCTACATTTTCAAGTATATTGATTTCAATTACAAGTCAATACAAAGTGTACAGTACTCATTTTATTTTTTATTACAAATATTTGAACTGTAAAAATGTTAAACAAAAGAAACAGTATTTTTCAACTGACCTAATACAAGTATTGTAATGTAATATCTTTATCATTAAAGTGCAACTTATAAATGTAGAATTTTTTTACATAACTGCACTCAAAAACAAAACAATGTAAAACTTTAGAGCCTGCAAGTCCACTCAGTCTTACTTCTTGTTCAGCCAATCACTAAGACAAATACGTTTGTTTACATATATGGGAGATAATGCTGCCCGCTTCTTATTTACAGTGACACCTGAAAGTGAGAACAGGTGTTTGCATGGCATTGTAGCTGGCGTTGTAAAGTATTTACATGCCAGATATGCTAAACATTTGTATGCCCCTTCATGCTTCAACTTGTAGGCTCTAAAGTTTTAACTTTATTTTCTTGTCACCAATTCCTGACTTTTATGCCTATTACTTGTAGTCACTAAAAATCTCTCTCTTTGTAGTTAATGAACTTGTTATATTGTTTTATCTAATCCAATGTGTTTAAATTGAAGTGTTTGGGAAACTCCATTTGGGTGGCAGGTTGCATGCATATTATTTCTATTAAAGAAATAACAGACTTTATATAAACTTGTATTGTCCAGAGAGGTCTGGGCAGTACAGGACGTACATTTCTGGGGGAATATCTAAGACTGGGAGTGCATTGGGGTTGCCCTGCAGTATAACCCAGGTTGATGAGAACCAAGATGCTGACTGGCTGCAGCAAACACACACATGCAAAGTTGGGAGTGACTTGATGCTGGGGGCTGTTTGGGAACAATCCAGGCTGGAGGCCATAGCAGCAAAACTTTGTAAAGGGCACCCCAGGTTAGAGGGCAGGAGTGACACAGCTGTTCATTAGTCTGGATTGTTCCCTGGATGTCACAGTGGTTTTACCTGGAGAAGGAGAAGGAGCAGAGTTGGTAGCAAGAAGTAGTACTGCAGAAGGTGAGAGTGGAGAGAGAGAAGAGAAGCTGCCAGAAACTCTTTGGTGATACTGTTTAAGTATCTACAGTCTTGGGGAATTCATGGTATTCCTTGGTTTTCATGATGGCGTAATACTAAAACTGAAAAAACAAAAGGGATGGTTTCCCTTTAAAACAAATGCAGCCAGTTAGACCCTACAATCTATTATTTATTTCTACTGCAATTTGCTGACTGTATCACTACTAGGTATCTGACTCTGGTGTTTAGTTTATCTGAAATAATTACTGTTGCCATTTCATCCACAGTGATTATAACAGGAGTATTCTTATTTTTAGATTGTTTTTCTGACCTCCACCAGAAAGAGAATAAGTACTGCCTAGATGATGTACAGCACAAGGCAGCATCTAGTGCTGTGAGAATGATTCCAGATGGATCAGGTAAAGTATGTTTTTATCTCTGGCTTGTTTACAAGTTGACTGGGGTTTTGCCTGTACAATACAGAAAGCATATTTTAAAAGAATAAAAAAAATGGAACCATCAGTTTGTGCTGAATGATTAAGCAGTGTTCCTCTAGAGAGTATCCCACACAATATTCAATAATAAAAGGACAATGATCTGCTGAGGATGTTGCTTTTTTGCTCACCAGGAGGAAGTTACTTTGGAAAATGGAATCCTCTGTTTTGTCATTGTTTGAATGTAACTGATGTTCCCATGTTTGTTGGACCATTGATTTCAGTAGGTGTCATAGATGTTCAGTGGTGAAGTGTGAATTCCCACTCCATCAAATCTGGCTCTGCCTCAGAAGCCCTGATTGGCGCGGGGTCAAACAAAGAGGCATCGGCGAGAGAGAGGGCAGGAAATCTGTGCCAACTTTGTGTAGTAAGGTCGTCTGAGAAGGAGAAGGGGTGGTGAAGGGCAGATGCTGTGGTGCTTTGTGTCTCATATGAGTGGGCGGCATGGGACTGTATGCTGCTGGAGCTGCTGGAGAGCGGGACCAGACACAAGAGGTAGCCAAGACCCAGTAGAGAAGGCCAGGCCAGGACTGGAACCATGGCAGCAGATACAAAACACAGCAGAGACGCAGTCTTGGCATGCCACATTTGTACTGTTTAGAGACTGGAGCTGGGATGATTTGGATTCTGATTCAATCTGTTGCTAATCAAGGTGACAGTTACTGATGAAAGGAGTGTTTGTACTGATAATGGTGTTGGTACAATTTCTGGGTGAATTCCTGCCTCCTCAAAGGCAATGAGCCAGGTCTCTACCCCAAGACAGGGGGGAATCTGGGACCCATTACTAGCTGGGGAAACTCCCACTGACATCAGGCTTTCAGGCCCTTTGCTAGGGAGCTTATTAAAATTGACTCCAATGTAACTGTTCTGCCATCAAGACATACATGTAAATGTCATGTACCCCCTATTGAATACAAGAAACCACTTCACCCAAACCATTGATTTAGGGCTGAATGTGAGACCAAAAACAGCCAGTCAGAAGGTACCCGCATCAAAGTGTTCTAAGGACAGACTGGAGTTCTTGCCTCTGGAATCTCCGGCAGCTCCTTCTGCACATTCTCTGTGTATTTATGGAGAGATGAGTGGAAGCTGCTCTACTTGAGTTTTTTGGAAGCAAAGGCCCCCATGAGCAGTTCAGCTCTAGGGCTTTCCAACAGCTCCTGCTATTCTCTCTCTCTGTTTCATCCCATGCTTGGAAAACAATACTGTTCTTAATCTAAACCATATGAAGTCCACCCTAAACCATATGAAGTCCACCCAGATACTACGTGAGGTCGTTCCACCTAGATACCATACTATATTAGAAATGCTAACACATAATAATAGATAAATCTCTGCTCATTATAAAAAACAGAGGAAATTACAACATTGATTTTCAAAAAAAGTATTTCTCAATTAGTTTTTATTTTTGATGCCTACAGCTATGTGGTAGATTGAAAAGGGATTTTTACTACTGTTACTCTCATAGTTATGTATTAAAATATTAGGGGCAGATTCTCTGCCTTGCTTTACTTCCTTTGTGCCACTCAGTCAGCACAAAAGAACAGAGACTTACTTCTAAATAGAGTCTGTTGTGGAGTAGGTACTACCGCCAGGGGGCATCATGCTGTGGAGGAATTAAAGTAGGGATTTGGCTGCCTGAATGGCTGAATCTCCCATATCACTGCAGAGGCCCTGGCTTCACCAGGGCACCATTTCCTAGTGGACAGAGTCAATGGAACTACCCCTCAAAGCAGGGCAGCATGGTCTAATGGACAGAATTCAGGGGACCACCCCTCGATGTGGGGCAACGTGGCCCAGTCACCACAGTCCATGGGCCACCCCTCGATTGCGGGGAAGCGTGGCCCAGTGGCCAGAATCCATATGTCTGCCCTGCTAGGCAGGGGCTGTGTGGCCTAGTGGCCAGAGAGGAGTGGGTTACCACTCAGGGATGGATGGTGGCTAGGGTAGGGGGACCCAGACCCTCTCTACTCCACCAGGTCCCAGCCTGAGGCCCTATCTGTGGCAGGTGTATCCGCCACTGGCTCAGCGGAGGTCCTTCCAAAACACTCCGAGTCTATCCCCAGTTCCACAAAAAGATCAGTTACTAGTTCCCCTGGGCTACTTCCTTCTGAGTCTGGTAGTCTTGAGGCTTCTGCTGTCTCTTCTCCATCAGTAGTGGTGGGGAGCTGGGGGTCAGTCGGAGCCTCGGCCCGGCTGGCTTCAGCATTTTGGAGCTCCAGCAGTCTCTTCACAGGAGCCTGCAACATAAGTCTGCTCTCTTTGGCAGCCAGCCCAGACTGAGCTCAGCTTCTCTCTTTTATACCCTGGTTCCAGCTGGAGCATGCGGGTCTCCTCGGCCCACAGAGTGTGGTTAACTCCTGCTGAACCAGTGCAGGGTAGGTGCACTCCGTCACAGAGTCCAAAATTATTTTTGTGCAGAAAATTTTCCTGCTCCAATACATGGTTTAATCATAATCAGATTTTTTTTGCAGGACAGTGTTCGACTTTTTCCAGTGGGAAATGTTGAAAAGAAAGTCACAGAAATGTAGGTCTGAAAGGGACCTTAGAAGCTCATCTAGTCCATCTCCCCATGCAGAGGCAGGAACAAGTATATCTACACCTTTCTGGTGGTTTGTCTAACCTGTTATTAAAAACCTCCAGTGATGGGGATTCCACAACCTCCCATGGTAACCTATTCCAGTACTTAACTATCCTTATAGTTAGAAAGTTTTTTCTTCATATCTAACCTGAATTTCCCTGGCTGCAGATTAAACTGATTACTTCTTCTCCTATATTCATTGGATATGGAGAACAAATTATTACTGTTCTCTTTATAACAGCCACTAACATATTTGAAGACTGTTATCAGGTCCCCTGCTCAGTCTTCTTTTCTCAAGACTAAACATCCCTAGTTTTTTTAACTTTTTGTCAGTGGTAGATTTTCAAATCTTTTTTATCGCTCTCCTATGGACCCTCTCCAGCTTGTCCACATATTTGCTGAAGTGCTGTGCCCAAAACTGGACAGAGAACTCCAGCTGAGGCCTTACCAGTGCCAGGTAGATTGAAATAATTATCTTCTGCGTGTTGCATATACCACTCCTGCTTTTTCACCCCAAAATATTAGCCCTTTTCACAACTGCATGACATTGTTTATTTTCAATTTGCGATCCTTTTCTGCAATACTACTGCACAGCCAGCTATTTCCCATTTTGTATTTGTGCATTTGATTTTTCCTTCCTCAATTTCATGTTGTTGATTTCAGACCAGTTCTCTGATTTATCAAAGTAATTTTTTACTTCTGATCCTATCTTCCAAAGTGCTTGCAATCCCTCCCAGCTTGGTGTCACCTACACATTTTACATGCACTCCATTGTCCAAGTCATTAATGAAAATATTGAATAGTAATGAACCCAAGACAGACCCCGATGGGCATGGCTACACAGATTTTTGGAGGCTGGGGGCAAAATCTGAAACTAAGGCCTGGTCTACACCATGACTTTAATTTGGATTTAGCAGCGTTAAATCGATTTAACCCTGCACCCGTCCACACAACGAAGCCATTTATTTTGAAATAAAGGGCTCTTAAAATCGATTTCTGTACTCCACCCTGACGAGCGGAGTAGCGCCAAAATCGATATTGTCATTTCGAATTAGGGTTAGTGTGGCCACAATTCGATAGTATTGGCCTCCGGGAGCTGTCCCACAGTGCACCATTGTGACCGCTCTGGACAGCAATCTGAACTCGGATGCACTGGCCAGGTAGGCAGGAAAAGCCCCGCGAACATTTGAATTTAATTTCCTGTTTGCCCAGCGTGGAGAGTACAAGTGACCACAGGTAGCTCAGCTCATCAGAACAGGTAACCATGCAGGTTGATAATCAAAAAAGAGCACCAGCATGGACCGTACGGGAGGAACTGGATCTGATCGCTATATGGGGAGAGGATTCAGTGCTAGCAGAACTTCGTTCAAAAAGACGAAATGCCAAAACTTTTGAAAAAATCTCCAAGAGCATGATGGAGAGAGGCCACAATAGGAATTCAGATCGGTGCCGCGTGAAAGTCAAGGAGCTCAGACAAGCCTACCAAAAAACAAAGGAGGCAAACGGTCACTCTGGGTCAGAGCCGCGGACATGCTGCTTCTACGCCGAGCTGCATGCAGTTCTAAGGGGAGCCGCCACCACTACCCCACCTCTGACCATGGATTCCGAGGCGGGGATAATCTCATCAGCTACACCTGAGGATTCTGCGGACGGGGAAGAGGAGGAGGAGGAGGAAGACGAGCTTGCGGAGAGCACGCAGCACTCCGTTCTCCCCAACACCCAAGATCTTTTTCTCAGCCTGATCTGAAGTACCCTCCCAACCCTCCCATACCAGTATCCAAGACCATGACCCCATGGAAGGGACCTCAGGTGAGTTTACCTTTTAAAATATAAAACTTGTTTTAAAAGCAAGCGTTTTTTAATGATTACTTTGCCCTGAGGACTTGGGATGCATTCGCGGCAGTACAGCTACTGGAAAAGTCTGTTAACATGTCTGGGGATGGAGTGGAAATCCTCCAGGGACATCTCCATGAAGCTCTCCTGGAGGTACTCCAAAAGCCTTGCCACAAGGTTTCTGGGCAGTGCAGCCTTATTCCGTCCCCCATGGTAAGACACTTGACCACGCCATGCTTGCAGCAAGTAATCTGGTATCATTGCATGACAAAGCCTGGCAGCGTACGGTCCCGGTGTTTGCTGACATTCAAGCAACATCCGTTCTTTATCTCGCTGTGTAATCCTCAGGAGAGTGATATCGCTCATGGTAACCTGGTTGAAATATGGGAATTTAATTAAGGGGACAGAGGTGGCCGTTCCTACTGGGCTGTTTGCCTGTGGCTGAAAAGAAATCCTTCCCTGCAGTTAGCCAAGCGCAGGGGCGGGGAATTGGCCCTGAGCTTTTCGCGTTTGGCTAGCAGGGATCTTCCCTGTTACCAGCCACGCGGTGGGGGAAGGGGTAGAGCGATCATCCCAGAGAATTGGATGGGGGGGGGGTTAGTTTGTTTTCTGCTGCTGAAGGTTAACAGGAAAACCGCAGCAGTCAACGGGCTTTGCTTGGTTTGTGGGAAAGGAGAGCGCAGAAACCGAAAGATAATGGCTTACCATAGCCGCATGCAAGCTGAATTCTGTTCCCCGGACCTGCGTCTGTGATCTCTAACACCAAAGCCACAGGAACTCAATATTAAGATGGAAAATGTGACCTTGTACTGAAATCACATGTGCTATGTAATGTGAATAGTGTTGTTCACCATGAAAGAGTATAAGCATTGTTCTGTAAAATGTATCATTTTAAAAACTTCTCTCCTTTTTTTCAACCCTCCCTCCAGCAGCTGCAAATTTTTCAAGCCTCCCTCCCGAAGGCTATCTCAGATAAGGCGGCGGAGAAAGAGGATGCGAGATGAGATGTTCACGGAAATAATGGAATGCACCCGCAATGAAAGAGCTCATTTGAATGAGTGGAAGGACACGGTATCTAAATTTAGGAAAGATGCCAGTGAACCTGAGGTCATGAGGGACGCTCGAGATGAGAGGTGGCAGGCTGCAACGCTGGGGCTGCTGCGTGATCAAACGGACATGCTCCGGCATCTGGTGGAGCTTTAGGAACGGCAGCAGGATAACAGACTGCCGCTGCAGCTGCTGTATAACCTCCCTCCCCCCCTCACCATGTTCCATATCCTCCTCACCCAGACGTGTAAGAACATCGTGGGGGGAGGCTCCGTGCACCCTCCCACTCCACCCCAGTGGACAGCCCAACCAAAAGGCTGTCATTATATTGAATTTTTTCAGTGGCCTTTTACTTCCTTCCTACCCTCCTCCCAAACCTCACCCAGATTACCTTGTCGGTTCTCTCCCTATGTTTATAATCAATTAATAAAGAATACATGAGTTTTAAATGATAGTGACTTTATTTCCTTTGAAAGCAAGCTGGGGGAAGGGGGAGGGTGGGTTCCTTACAGAGAATGAGTCAATAAAGGGGGCGGGTTTTCGTGAAGGAGAAACAAACAGAAATTTCACACTGTAGCCTGGCCAGTCATGAAACTGGTTTTCAAAGCTTCTCTGATGCACAGCGCTTCCTGGTGTGCTCTTCTAATCGCCCTGGTGTCTGGCTGCGCGTAATCAGCAGCCAGGCGATTTGCCTCAGCCTCCCACCCTGCCATAAAGGTCTCCCCCTTACTTTCACAGAGATTGTGGAGCACACAGCAAGCAGAAATAACAATAGGGATATTGGTTTGGCTGAGGTCTGAGCGAGTCAGTAACGATCGCCAGCGACCTTTTAAACGGCCAAATGCACATTCTACCACCATTCTGCACTTGTTCAGCCTGTAGTTGAACAGCTCCTGACTCCTGTCCAGGCTGCCTGTGTATGGCTTCATGAACCATGGCATTACGGGGTAGGCTGGGTCCCCAAGAATATCTATTGGCATTTCAACATCCCCAACGGTTATTTTCTGGTCCGGGAAGTAAGTCCCTTGCTGCAGCCGTTTAAACAGATTAGTGTTCCTGAAGACGCGAGTGTCATGAACCCTTCCCAGCCAGCCCACGTTGATGTTGGTGAAACGTCCCTTGTGATCCACAAGTGCTTGCAGCACCATTGAAAAGTACCCTTTGCGGTTTATGTACTGGGTACCCTGGTGCTCCAGTGCCAAGATAGGGATATGGGTTCCATCTATCGCCCCACCACAGTTAGGGAATCCCATTGCAGCAAAGCCATCCACTATGACTTGCACATTTCCCAGAGTCACTACCTTTTATAGCAGCATCTCAGTGATTGCTTTGGCTACTTGCATCACAGCAGCCCCCACAGTAGATTGCCCACTCCAAATTGATTCCCGACTGACCGGTAGCTGTCTGGCGTTGCAAGCTTCCACAGGGCTATTGCCACTCGCTTCTCAACTGTGAGGGCTGCTCTCATCTTGGTATTCTGGCACTTCAGGGCAGGGGAAAGCAAGTCATAAAGTTCCAAAAAAGTGCCCTTACGTATGCGAAAGTTTCGCAGCCACTGGGAATCATCCCACTCCTGCAACACTATGCAGTCCCACTAGTCTGTGCTTGTTTCCCGGGCCCAGAATCGATGTTCCACGGATAGAACCTGCCCCATTAACAGCATGATCTCCAAAGCACTGGGTCCCGCAGTTTTATAGAATTCCATGTCCATATCCTCATCACTCTCGTCGCCGCGCTGCCGTAGCCTACTCCTCGCCGCCTGGTTTTGCAGGTTCTGGTTCAGCATAAACTGCACGATAACGCGCGAGGTGTTTACAATGTTCATGACTGCTGTCTTGAGCTGAGCGGGCTCCATGCTTGCCGTGGTATGGCGTCTGCACTGTTCACCCAGGAAAAAGGAGCGAAACAGTTGTCTGCTGTTGCTTCCCTGGAGAGGGGGGAGGGTATACCCAGAACCACCCACGACAATGAGGCAGGGGAAAATTACATGTGATCATGTAATTAAAGACGGTATTATAGTACATATGCTCAAGATGGCCAAATTAAGGTTGCATGGAGAACCCTATTTCTGGCATTTCATAACTTTTGAGTGCTTGACTTTGCAACCTTAACATTCATCTAGTGTAACTTGTTTTGGGTGTAATTTCTTAACATTTAAAAAAAAAAACATACTGACTACCAGCTGGGGTCATCAGCAGGCTTCAGACCGTTAGATCTACAACACACACCTTTACCACTTGAGCTAATGGAGTAACAGGCAGCAGAAATAGGCTATTATGCTCTACGTGGACCAGCCACTAGAAGAGGATGAGACATACATTTTGCCAGTGGATTTCACGGCTATATGATGACAGCAGAGAAATGTAGAAACTCAGAATTCTGGACTTCAATTCTAGATTCTGGAGGGGAGTGTTCTCTAGCAGTTATAGACCCTTCTGCCCCTATCTCCCACCGCCTATTTCCATCAAAACTCTCCTATAGTTCCTCCCCACCAGCTCCTGTCCAATCCCACACACAACCTAGACTCCTACCTTCCACACATGCCAGGCTTCTGCCCCACTGTTCTTTCCAAAACTCCTCCCATGCCCCCCTTCCTCCAGTTCTCGCCCCTTTGCATTTCAGTCTGGATGTTTCCACCTTCTGCTCCATGCTTCCTGAAACCAACAGGGGGAGCATTGAGAGTGCAGTAGAGACAGTCTCCTTGCTTTTATTTCCTGTGTCTGGTGCCACAGTTACCCTTGGCAGACAGGAGGAGCAATTGCAGGGAAAGTCCTGCTCAGCCCCTGCTTCACAAGGCTTGAGCATGCTCAGTGTAGATGGAAGCTTTAGAGAACTCAGTGCTAACCTCTAGGGAGAACAGTGAAGGTTGCAAGAGGAAAGATTTTTTTCTTCCTGGGTTTCGTAGCAGCCATGGAGCCATTCTTTGGCCTGCAGCCACTGCTGAAGCTTTGCCTCCCTTGTTGTGCTACACAACCCACCACAGGAGGAAATAGCTTGCAGGTTTCTTGCCTTGCCAGTCTGAGTCAGAGCTCTTTATGCAAAAGCACCGTTGAGGGGAAAGAGCTGAGTCCCATAGCATGCAGCTGGTGTGGGCATATGCAGACAGACTTAACTTTGACATTTCTGCACTTCTGAGTATTTCACTTTGCAATCATAATGTTGTTCTAATGTATTTTTGTTGGAATAAATTTATATTGGAGAATACATAATTTCTGTTTAATATCAATAGGAATTCATTACACAGAGAATACTAAAAACAGCAATTTTATAGATGTAAACTGATTTTTTGTGATGCAATAAATATAACAGGTTAAATTTATCTCCAATTCAACTGCCTTATTATCAGTGAGGCAAATCATCTAAATTAGCACATCATCTGAAAAAATCATAGAACCTGATTCACCAGGCTTTTATTTCTTTTATGATTAATGAGAGATTCAGGCATTAAAAATAACATAATATCTGCAAGCCCATAGATTTCACCTTTGTCATAGTCATTAAAGCACAAAGAAACCTCAAGTCCCAATAAACCAATTACCATTTTGTTGGCATGTCACAGAAATAACAATTTTTAAAGGTCAGTCAAGTGAACAAAATCAATTAGATGCAGCAGCCAGTAAAAAGTCTATGACAGAAGCAGGTGGTTTTAATTTCAGTTTGAAACATACACTGTTGGTTTATGCTGATACAAAAACAATCAGACAGAAGCCACATTTATGGCCAAATTATATGCTTTGATGACATGGCTTCAATAAGAAGCCTATTACAAGAGTAGAATTTGGCCCTATAGCAAAGAGACATAAGACTGTATTATTACACACCTCAGGTAGTGGATGTTATGAGGCATGATGCTGAACGCTAAGTGCCTAACTATGAGAAACATGTAATTATCCTTTAGAGATGCTCTTCCTAGAGTGTTTGTTGTTGTTCAAATAATTAAGAGATAGTAATAAAGGGCCAAACTGCAGTCAACTCCGATATCGGTGTACAAGAAGGAGAAGGGGGAAATGGTGTAAGGAGAAGGCTACAATTGCAGCCTTTGTGAGTATAAATAGGCTGAGTATAAATCTGTGGGGCGATGCGGGTACCCATAGCAGTGCCGCTGACTTGAAGGTATACATTGCCCCAAATGTGAAATAGTTGTGGGTGAGGACAAAGTCACAAAGTTCAGTCACCAGGTTTGCCGTGACATTATTGGGGATACTGTTCCTGACGGCTTGTAGTCCATCTTTGTGTGGAATGTTGGTGTAAAGAGTTTCTACATCCATAGTGGCCAGGATGGTGTTTTCTGAAAGATCACCAATGGATTGTAGTTTCCTCAGGAAGTCAGTGCCAGCAATGCCCCTCTGCCATGTATATTGGCCAAACCAGACAGTCTCTACGCAAAAGAATAAATGGACACAAATCAGACGTCAAGAATTATAACATTCAAAAACCAGTTGGAGAACACTTCAACGTCTCTGGTCACTCGATTACAGACCTCAAAGTCGCAATACTCCAACAAAAAAACTTCAAAAACAGACTCCAACGAGAAACTGCAAAATTGGAATTAATTGCAAACTTGACACCATTAAATTAGGCTTGAATAAAGACTGGGAGTGGATGGGTCATTACACAAAGTAAAACCTATTTACTGTTAGTCTCTAAGGTGCCACAAGTAATCCTCGTTCTTTTTGCTGATACAGACTAACATGGCTACCACTCTAATAGAATAATGCAATTTTATATAATAAATGCATACTACTATAATATTTTGTGCCTCTCTAGTGCTTGAGGATCTGAGTGATTTACAAAAATTAAATAAGTTTCTAGGGTGACCATATTTCCCTATGCTGAATACGGGACACCTGGTAAAATTACTCGTATTCAAGCAAGTTCAATGGCAATCAATCAGAACTATGTAGTACGGTAACTCCTCGCTTAAAGTTGTAGTTATGTTCCTGAAAAATGCTACTTTAAGAGAAACGATGTTAAGCGAATCCAATTTCCCCATAAAAATTAATGTAAATAGGGGGGTGTAGTGAGGCGGCTGCCCCACTCCTGAAGAACAGGGGTTAAAAGCAGCCCTGGAGAGGGCTGCAGCAGGGAAAGGCTAGGCTGATTGGGGAAGGAGCCACAGCTGGGGCCACGCCCCAATCAGGCCACAGCTGGTCCTATAAAAGGGCTGTGAGCCAGGAGCTCAAAAAAGAGTCTTTCTCTAGCTTCTGAGAGAGAAGGACCTGGCTGCCTGCGAGCAGAGAAGGGTACCTGAGGTGGAGAGTGCTGGGGAAGGGCAGAGGGAGCTGCGGAGCACCAGCCTGATAAAACCCCAGGCTGCAGGCCTTGCAAAAGGGCCTGTGAAAAGGTATTGGGGCTGCAGGGGAGCAGCCCAGAGATAGGCAAAAGCGGTAGGTCCTAACCCCCTTGCCGATGATGAGTGATTTACAGACTGCAGTCTGCCCCAGTGAGCGGGGGCTAGATGGAGACTGGCAGTAGCCACTGAGGCAAGGTGGGGATAGAGGGTTGCGGGTTCCCCTGGGTGGAGAGACCCAGATTGTGGGTTACTGCTGGGAGCAGAACCCTGATGTAGAGGGGCACCGGGGTCTGGGAGGGACACGGGGCCAGCGGCAGGCAAGACTGGTGCTCTGGGCTGGAAGAGCTAATTCCCAAGACAACCAGCAGGAGGCACCGTGCCGATGAGTCTTGCATCGCTACAGAGGGGTAAAGGTTCCAGGGAAATTTTTTTCACCCGACAAAAGACTATATTTTATATATACACACACATATACACAGTATAAGTTTTAAACAAACAATTTAATACTGTACACACCAGTGATGATTGTGAAGTTTGATTGAGGTGGTGAAGTCAGAGGGCAGAAGAGGGGATATTTCCCAGGGAATGCCTTGTTGCTAAATTATGAACTAGCACTCGGCTGAGCCCTCAAGGATTAACAAATTGTTGTTAGTGTAGCCTCACACTCTACAAGGCAGCATGAATGGAGGGTGGGGAGACAGCATGGCAGAGAGTGACAGAGACACACACCGTGTATGTGAGAGAAAGAGAGGCACATTGTCCCTTTAAATACGCTGACCTCACTCTAAGTACACTGCCTTTTTAAGTAGATCAGCAAGTTGGGACAGCAGCTGCTGCCAGCAAGCTCCCCCAGTCCTGAGCCCTGTCATGTCCTCCCCCTGTTCTATGGAGATGGGGTAAAGGACCGGTGGGCAGGAGCGGGGAGGAGGGGGACACCCTAACATTAGCACTCCTCTTCCCCCCCTCCCCCTGCACAGCAAGCAGGAGGCTCCTCAGAGCAGCTCCAAGGCAGAGGGCAGGAGCAGCACATGGCAGTGGGGGGAGGGACAGCTGAACTGCTTGGCAATTGATAGCCTGCTGGGCAGTTGCTGCACAGGGAACTTAGGGGATCTGATGAGGGGCTGCCGGTCCACCCTGGTTCCAAGCCTCCACCAGCTAGCTCCAATGGGCTGCTCCTCCTGCAAGCAGTGGACAAAGCAGGTGGCTGCCAAACAACATTATAAGGGAGCATTGCACAACTTTAAACGAGCATGTTCCCTAATTGATCAGCAACGTAACAATGAAACAACATTAACTGGGACGACTTTAAGTGAGGAGTTACTGTACAAATGTTCAAATTAACATCAAGTTGACTGAGCCCCTGTTAAAAAGAAATACTGTGTACAGTAGTTATTTTCTTTTTATTTACCTTCTTATATTTAAGGCTTTAGGGTTCACACGGGGAAAGGTGACACATACACACTCCTGTACACTTCTCTAACATGGGGGGGGAAGGGGATTGACCAACCGACCCTCCCCTCCCCTCCCTACCCGGCACTCTCCGTCCTCCATGCCTGGCTTGGCCCCTGGGCCAGACCCGCCTCTCCTAGTACCTGGCACCGCGTCTTCTCGAGGCAAATGTGGAGGGGCACGCAGGGTCACATGCCCTTTCCCCAGATTTCTGCCAGGGTTCACATCAGAATGTGGCCAGCAACAGCCTTTCGGCACTGTGCAGGAGGGAAGGGAAAGGAGCTGCTTCCAACCACAGGGGAGGTGTGGGAGGGGAAAGGATGACCTGGCCCATGTCTTTGCAGAGTTCCTCTCTCCCCCGCTCCCCCCACTTCCCCTGTGGCTGGAAGCAACTTGTCCCTTCCTGTCCACTAAACAAAAAGATAACAGAGGGTCCTGTGGCACCTTTAAGACTAACAGAAGTATTGGGAGCATAAGCTTTCGTGGGTAAGAACCTCACTTCTTCAGATGCAAGCATTCTTGCATCTGAAGAAGTGAGGTTCTTACCCACGAAAGCTTATGCTCCCAATACTTCTGTTAGTCTTAAAGGTACCACAGGACCCTCTGTTTCTTTTTACAGATTCAGACTAACACGACTACCCCTCTGATATTAAACTAAAAGATGTTACCATGAAAGATGTTTCAAACCAAGAAATGAGCCACCTGATTTGAGCTTGGTGGGTTCTGCCCAGATACCAAATGACTGAATATCTGCATCACAAAAATCATCTCTATAAATGCCACTAATTGTCATCTGTGTTAGAAAATTCAGCAGAACAACTGAAAGGACTAAATGGGAGTCATTCAGCTCAAAGCCAATTAACTCAGGCTTCATTCAGGGGTGATAGTATTTCCCCCTGGATGAAAGAGAGCTTGACTTTCCAGCATTGTCACCGGAATGAAATACCTTTACTTAAGGGATAACCTTTTAAATATAAATTGCCACAGAGAAACATTTATATTCTACACACAACACCCACCCCAGATCCCACTACAATGTATAGACAGAAAAGATGATCCAAAAATTTCTAAGTACTATAATCTGGTGTATATAATACTTCCATGATGTGTTTATGGGATTTCTATTGCTCCATTTTTATGCTTTGAGTGTTCATTCAGGATGACTCCAACTCTTTAGTCAAATCTTCTTCAGCCATTAGTCTTGTGTTTCCTCCCTTAATTAGATTACTTTACTGGACCTCCAGCTGTTCACAGTGATGGAGTCCCTTACAATATATACTGTAACATCACAGGCTAGTTACTACAAATGGGCCCAATACAGGAAAAACGTTTGCATTCTTCTCAGCCAAGCAAGTGGAATGGATGTTGTGTCTGTAGCAGAATGAGGGAATTTCCAGGGGAGTTGTCTGCCTGATGCTGAAATCTACACAGACAAAAAGCAAAGGCTCCACAGCTGGGAGTTACATATCTGGCCAAGGGAGGAAGTTCTATATAAACAAGCTTCCTGATACTTTTGGTCTTTGCCCTTTCTCACAGGGATTTACCCATTGCTTGGGCTTGATTGTGACTCTGACTGCAAAGGAGAGTAAGGCTGTCTTACACCATGCCTCAGGCTACATGAACCTCAAGCCCAGGCACACAGGATTAAACAGGGCTATTTGCCTGCTCATTCTGATGTCCTGCACCCAAGGCTGGAAGTCCCCAGACAGCAGCAGCATCCTGACCTCCACCCAATGTCTGCTGAAACCTGGTAGGCCAAGAAGCTAGTAGGACTATAGCCTGAGCCAAGGCACCACCCACGGGAGACCTGTTTGGAGGAACACCCAGCTCCACCAATTGGTCCAACCACACTGTTTAAGTCAGAAGGAAGCATAGGATGCTTGTGTGAGCAACTAGGTGATTTCCTGTTGTAGCTGCATTGCGCCCTGTTTGTGCCTGCCTCCTGCACCCAAACCTGTTCCTGATTCCTGCTCTGCTCCTGCCTCCTATCTTTGCTCCTGTTCCCACTCTGTGCCTGATCCGGGCCTCTCTCCAGTTCCTGCCTTTATACCTTCCCTCCAATCATCAGTTACCAGTCATGGCTCGGAGCCCAGCTTCTGACTTCTGATCCTGTCTCTGGTTTGACCCTTGGTTCTGACATTTTGTATCTGACCTTGGCTTTTACCTTCAGCTTCGATTCCTGCATCTGACTCTGACTTGACCCCTGGCTCTGGTAACTGGCAGTTGACTCCGGTGTTGACCCTTTGCTTTGTTCCCCAACCTGAATGCCTGCTCTGCTTATGAGACCTGACTCCTGCTCTGACTATTATGTCAGACCGCCTACATCCCAATCCATAACACTTACTTTCCCTGGACCAGGTGGACAGGGAGTAGGTGAGGAGGAGCAGGGAACAGGCAGAGTAGGTTTTATCCTTCCTACTCATTGGCCGGAATAATTGAGTATACTTGGTAGAGGCCAGCAGTCAATTGCTATGCCAGGAGCAAGAAGAGAGGGAATTGCGACTGCAGAGTATCTCAGAGGCACAATGGCCAGGAAGGTTACTCCCAGGGTGGTGCATCTCAAGGCTGTGTCTTAAGTCAGAATCCAGCCCTCTGTGACAGCCACTGAGAGTCAGTTTAGATGCCAGCATAAGAGCCAGAATTATATTGATAAGGAGATGTACAATGGGTGATAAATTCATATTAGTAGGGCTATTTGGACAAGTTTGCTCTGCTGCAGCTCATGTTGTTTCTGTTCTGTGGATAATCTGAGAACTGCACTCCTTAGGCCTGTCATATCAGCATCTGTTATCTGCACTAAATTTGCTTTAGAAGTTTTAAATTGAAATAACCACCATGATCTTTTGAAATTCTTTCCTTTGTGATAGGACCTAAAATTCCCAAGGACTGTTGTGGAAATATCAAAACATGCCCTTGCCATTAGTGGAAAACCAAATGAAAAATGTCAAGTATGCCAGCTTTCTCTGAATACGTGCTAAACCGACAGGCAGATAGTATAATATATTGTAGCAATTCTGGCCCTCAGAGCCAGGTTAATGCTTCGTATGAAAGGTCCTCGTGAGCTGCCAGGGCAATTTATTAAATCTAAGAACTGCAATGCATTTTTTATTGTTCTCCTGAGGAAAGAGTTATGGAACCTTGACACCAGATCTAAAGACAGAATAAATAATTTCCCACCCATTTTGTTTGGGTCAGTGGGGTAAAACTATTATACTCACTCAGGTCAAGGTAGACTTTCAAATCTCTCAAGAATGGATGATAAAGTAAATTTGCTCCAAGATTTCATTCTGATTAATTCTGTTTTCACATAATTTAATAGCTATGTCTCTAAGATGGTACAAGATCTATTGGAGTGTCTGGCCCAAGAATACAGTGCTTCATATGAGTCATTACTTTGTCAGATGAGTCTTTGCAATATTTTCTCTGTAAGATTCCAGAGCAGTGCAAGGTTGGTATTTATTTTGATAAGCCTGATATGTCTTGTAAAAAGTGTCAGTGTAAAAGAAAGTTATACTGAAAATCCTGGATCAAATTCAACCCTGGAGCAAATGGATGCAGTTCCACTGTCTTTGGTGAAGTTGCTCAAGCTTACACCCGGGCTGAAGTTCGTCCACTGTGTCTTAAAATGCAATTCAGCTTTGAACATGTACACTGAGGAGTGTTTTGGGGCGTAAACCTGAAAGTATCAGTACATACATTACAAGTCCTTCCTTAAAACACACTTATTTCAAAAGGCCTACAAGCCCTTGTAGAGAAGAGTTATTTATTGAAATAAATTGAAATTTAAAGAAGAAAAAAAATCTGAAAAGCTCCTCTGGAACTTACATGACACATGAAAATCTTAAAATATCTCTTGTTCCACCCATCTCAGTTTCATTTGTATGTTATCTACCTTGAGCTATTTATAACAGAAACCTTGTCTTCATATTTGTCTGGAAGGTGCAGACTATCCTGTTAGTGATGTGTAAATAATAGTAATTAGTAATAAATACTAGGTTTCTAATGTCAAATACAATAATGTTGTTCCTATTTGTGTTAATGTTCCACTCTGCAGGGAAGACTTCTGAAATATTAATCAGATACTTTTTCTTTTATATAGTGTCCTTAACACAAGCAACTCAGAGCATTTTACACACTAGCAATAAAAGAAATACATGTTGACATCTTTCAGAGGTTTTGAGTGAAACTAATTTAGTGATTTCATCCTAGGGTTTAGTGGGCATAGGCTTACATGAAAAATAAGTCATTACAGTTGGCAGCTTAAGCTCAAAAGAGGCCTGCGATCAGAACAGCTGAAATGCAGTGTACAAATTAATTGGTAAAATAATAAAGTACATAGCAATGGTGAGTGACTGTATCTTGTAACAGAGTGAAAGTGTGTGTGTGTGTGTGTGTGTGTGTGTGTGTGAGAGAGAGAGAGAGAGAGAGTCTTATAATTATGACACACACACACAAAATCACTCATTCACACCAGTAGAATTCAGCTCTAATAGAATGCAGCTTCTCCCAGAGAGGAAGGCCCTGTGTCTCAGAGAGGAAGTTCAGAGAGTGTCTGTGCTTCCTGCATGGGGAAAAAATGAAACTGGTTTTGGTCAGCAGCAGCACCATCAGTAATAAACACATGCTTTTCTGTGTACTGGGTTCATGCCTCTGTCATCATGCTGGGAATGCTGCATGCTTATGCTTACCCTAAAATAAGGACACACAACAGTTTAAAGAAATGGAACTGCACTGCCCCATAGCAAGCACTGGGTCATGCTCTGCCTCAGGAAAAGATTACTGGAGCAATCTGGTGCCAAAAGGCAGCATGCCACCAGCTACAGCACTTTATAGGGTGTAGTCTATTTGCTCTTATCCCCTGCGCAGCTGGTCAGCTCCACCATGCAGTGTTTAGGAGAGGATAGTCCTGCCACCTACTCACATCATCAGGAATGGGGTTTCTGCAAAGTCCCTGTGAGTGGGGCGAGATGGCTATTTGCTGTCTTCCCCCATCATGCCTGGTGTGGCCTTATGTTTTTAACAGTACCACAACACAACCTTGGGGATTAGAACCCGTGTTGTCTGAGCCCGCTTATGTCAACTCTGTGTGTGTGTGTGTGTGTGTGTGTGTGTGTGTGTAGTATATTACTATGTAAGTAATCCCACTGAAGTCAGAATTGGGCTTTCAGAGAAGGAATGTTGTCCTCTTCTTGCCCTTTCCACTCAATAGCTTGTAAGTTGCTTCGAACAGCCAACACAGCTGATACATGGTTTGCTCTCATAGCTAACCTGGTAATGAACTGTTATAGCTGTGTTCAGAAATGTCTATAGATGTGCTACATGCTACCTCCAGCACAGTCAGGGCTAGCAACATTCTCAAAAATAATCCCAGTCTATGCTGGATGAGGACACTGTGCTAGCTCTAGCGATGTTTATAAACAGTTGTCAAGTGTAAACCTGGCAGAACAGTGATTGAGAGCAGTTTTCCAACGTGGTTGTTGCCAGCGCAGTTCAAACTATAATGCTTGGCTACACTACAATTGTACTTGAGTCAGGACAAGGGACTCTGTTACAACATAATTGCCTGGTTACAAAATACATTCTCTTTTGTAGTGTAAACTTGAAGCAGGTTCACTGACTGGGCTAGAACCTGCTTGGGCCCAGATAGGATAAGTTTATGTTGTACATACTCTGAACAGAAGGAAGGGCTGGGGGGATGTAAAAGCAGACAAACATTTGTTTAAGATGCTGTAAACATGTTTATAGCAATGAGACTGAAACTCTCACTTATCCGGGTGTCTCATTAACAGATCTGGCCTTAGGGGCAGGTGATCATGGTGGGTGCCCTGGGCACCAGCTACTGGGGTCATCAAATCAATATCCAGGGGAGGGAAGAGGGCACCAAATCTGGTTTTTGGTTTTGGTTTTTAGTTGGCCATTCGGTGGGTGCTGGAAACATCTTCCACCCTGGGCAGCAAAACACCTCAGGCCATCCCTGCTCCTTAATTTCCCTGAGCTTGGCTGTCCTTTGTATACAAAGCCCTTCCCAACCTTCATTTCCCCTGATCCCACTTTCAAATGGGTTCCTACAACTGTCCACATACCCAATAAGGCGTGGAGGAAGTCTCCTGGTCATCTCTCACTAGCATCACATTCCTTCTTGTTTCCTTCCCGGAACAGCTTTTCCTGTCTCAGCTTACGCTCATACTTCCCAGAGTGAGACTGCTGGTTCTCCAGAGTAAGCTACAATAAATAGCTCTCCCAATGCTCAGGTCTGGATCAAAACCTCCCATTTGACTCTCTCTTTGAACAAGATACTCAATTTAACATTGTTTTAAACTTGCTTCTAGGATAAGATCTATACTCTCCATAATTAAACATTAGTATAAAAAATGTGGCATAGTGCTATGTTTACCATACAAAATGGAGCTAGAATGGAACTATTTTAATTGTCATGTGTAGACAAAACACAATCTTTGAAAAGAGGAATAGGATCAGTAACTAGCATCAGGAATCAGACAGCCAAAGTCCAGCATTAACCACCTTGGTTTGCTATTGTATTTGAAGGCATCTAACGGAGATGTGGTATCTCCCATCCCCCATCTCATCCAGTACTGCATTTCAGTATCAGTAATTGATGCAAGGTGTAGGATTCAAACACCCAAACTTCTCTTCAAGAGTCAAGAAATGTTACCAGTTGAGTGGTATTGACATCTGTAGTGAGTCGGTGTGGCTCCCCTCCTGTCCAGAAGAGGGAGCCCACGTGCCGGCACCAGAGTGGGTGGGACCACCACCCCCTGTCCCCGCCCCCCGGAAGTCAAGGGGCGGGACAGGAAGTATAAAGGCCGGCCGCCAGAGCTCAGTCGGCGGCCAGCCACCACAGGGAGCAGACGTGCGGCCGGGAGCTCCCGGCCAGGAGACCGTCGAAGACCCTAGCTGGCCTGAGCTACCCCGGGCCCGCTACGAGGAGGGGCCGCCGGAGCCCGTTCACGCCCGCTACTGGGAGAATCCCTGGGAGCCTCACCCCACCAACCCCGAGGGTGAGACTGTACCCGAACCCCTCCGCCCCTGCTGCTACCCAGAGGAGCCGCCTGAGGACCGTTGGCCTGACTTCCCGGCAGAGCTACCGGACCTGCCACCGAGCCCCGGCCCAGAGGAGCCCATGCAGGTGGACTGGCCTGAGCCCGGCGCGACGAGCGAGGTAGGATCTGAGGGGGATCACGGAAGTGGCCCGGGGATAGCCGACCCCGGTCCGGCTGCAACTGAATGTGAGCCTATGTCAGTGTGTTGCGGTCTGGATACCCCACTGACCAGCAGCGGCAGCAACCGCTGTTAGGGCCCCGGGCTGGAACGCAGTGGAGTGGGTGGGCCTGCGTTCCCCCCTGCCACCCCCACTCACGGGTGGCAGGCATCCCCCTCACCCGACACTCGGCTACAGCAAGCCTAGGCGTGCCTTGCGTGGGCTTTGAACTATTTGCTCGCTCAGCCCCTGCAAACAAGGGCCTGAGCTTACCTGTGTTGGCCCGCCCTGATCCAGGGCCTGGCCTCTGAACTAGTTGCTCGCTCAGCCCCTGCAAACAAGGGCCTGAGCTTAACTGTGTTGGCCCCGCCCTGATCCAGGGCCGGGGCTTTGAACTGTTTCCTCGCTCAGCCCCTGCAAACCCGGGCCTGAGCCAACCGTGTTTGCCCCGCCCTGATCCAGGGCCTGGGCTTTGAACTCTTTGCTCGCTCAGCCCCTGCAGTCAAGGGCCTGAGCTTTAACTGTGGCTGCTCCGACTCTGCACTAAAGAGCCGGAGTTCCGGGACTAACTGACTACTTGTTCCCACAGCAGTGAGTCGGTGTGGCTCCCCTCCTGTCCAGAAGGGTCGAGCCCCGGCTAGGACCTACTACAACNCTGAGCTTACCTGTGTTGGCCCGCCCTGATCCAGGGCCTGGCCTCTGAACTAGTTGCTCGCTCAGCCCCTGCAAACAAGGGCCTGAGCTTAACTGTGTTGGCCCCGCCCTGATCCAGGGCCGGGGCTTTGAACTGTTTCCTCGCTCAGCCCCTGCAAACCCGGGCCTGAGCCAACCGTGTTTGCCCCGCCCTGATCCAGGGCCTGGGCTTTGAACTCTTTGCTCGCTCAGCCCCTGCAGTCAAGGGCCTGAGCTTTAACTGTGGCTGCTCCGACTCTGCACTAAAGAGCCGGAGTTCCGGGACTAACTGACTACTTGTTCCCACAGCAGTGAGTCGGTGTGGCTCCCCTCCTGTCCAGAAGGGTCGAGCCCCGGCTAGGACCTACTACAACATCTCACTCCCAAATGTTCATGAAAAAAAATTAAAGAAAAATACAACTGAACACAAGAACAATTAAAGTAAATAACATTAAGAGCCCAAAGATACAGAACTTTCAGATGGCATGAAAATCAGCCTGACAGTTTGCAAATCTAAAAATTTGGGATTTCTTTTAAACTCAGCCTCTTAAACACAAAACCTTCCAATATCTATTTGAGAATGTAATCTCAGAGGGTCTGATCTTGCCCCTTTGAAGTCAATGGGAGTTTGTTGCTGACTCCAGGGGGAGCTGGATTGGGCCCGCGGTATTTTGGAAAGCAAATCAAGAAAAATGATCACCCTTAAGGCACGCGGTTGGGTGCGTCTAGCATGTGTGTGGACAAAAAAGACGAGTCTTCTGATAGGTTCATTGATACCCAATGGTGCTAAACTATAAGTTATTCTATTTTTCCATCTCTGTGTGAATAATTATTACTCCTGTAATAGGACTGTAAATGTAAATGCGTGTAAAATAAAACTGAATTGCTCTATAGAAGTAATGCCAACTAATCCGGTCCCAGTTTGGCTCATCCTTCCCAGCAACTCTTACGCATGTGGATACTCCAAATTTCACTTTATGTGGATTAATGCATACAGGGTGAAATGTTGACCTATTGAAGTCAATGGGAGTTTTGTCACTGACATCACAGAGGCCAAGATTTGTCCCATAGTCTTAATATGTCATTCCATTTTTGGTACTGTAATAAACATAAAGTTAGACTGACGTATGATTGCCACCACTGCAAAGAGAGTTAGGTAAACAGTTAGAGCTGAGTCCATCCAAAACCACATCTTTCTTTGCCAGCACAGAGTCATTCTTAGATTAGGCACACCCAGTCTTAAGGGTGATCTTTGAGCTTAATTTACGTTCCAAAATACTAACAGTTCTCAATCTTATTTCCATTGAAGCCAGTGACAAAACTCCCAAAGGGGGCAGATAAGACTCTCTGACTGAAATCCTTGCTTCTCTGAAGTCACTGCCACGATTCTCATGGATTTCAGTGGAGCCTGGATTTCATTCTTTGAGACTGCACACTCAAATACAGTATCTGAATTTGTATCAGCTGACTGAATACTGTGAATAATTTGAACAGTGAGTCAGACATCTTATGCCCCAATCCTGCAAAGGCACATGCTTTCTTTTATCCAGTATGATTACCTCAACTGAATTCAATAGAACTATTCAGTCCTTAAAGTTAAGCATGAGCCCAAGTCTTTGAAGGACCAGCAGAAGCGTCTCCTTGGTCAAATTTTATATAAATGTAGCCAGTTAAAAAGTAAAAAGCAACAGAGGGTCCTGTGGCACCTTTAAGACTAACAGAAGTATTGGAGCATAAGCTTTCGTGGGTGAATGCCCACTTCATCAGACACAAGTAATGGAAATCTCCAGAGGCAGGTATAAATCAGTATGGAGATAACGAGGTTAGTTCAATCAGGGAGGGTGAGGTGCTCTGCTAGCAGTTGAGGTGTGAACCCCAAGGGAGGAGAAACTGCTTCTGTAGTTGGATAGCCATTCACAGTCTTTGTTTAATCCTGATCTGATGGTGTCAAATTTGCAAATGAACTGGAGCTCAGCAGTTTCTCTTTGGAGTCTGGTCCTGAAGTTTTTTTCCTATAAGATGGCTACCTTTACATCTGCTATTGTATGGCCAGGGAGGTTGAAGTGTTCTCCTACAGGTTTTTGTATATTGCCATTCCTGATATCTGACTTGTGTCCATTTATCCTCTTGCGTAGTGATGTCCAGTTTGGCCAATGTACATAGCAGAGGGGCACTGCTGGCACATGATGGCATATATAACATTGGTGGACGTGCAGGTGAATGAGCCGGTGATGTTGTAGATGATCTGGTTAGGTCCTGTGATGGCGTTGCTGGTGTAGATATGTGGGCAAAGTTGGCATCGAGGTTTGTTGCATGGGTTTACAACCGCATCTGTTCCAACCCCTCAGACAGAGACCAACACCTACAAGATCTTCACCAAGCATTCTCAAAACTACGATACACACACAAGGAAACAAATCAACAGAGCCAGACGTGTACCCAGAAGCCTCCTGCTACAAGACAGGCAGGAGATGTAAAAAAAAAAGCAGATGTAAAAAAGAAACCAACAGAACTCCACTGGCCATCACCTACAGTCCTCAGCTTAAACCTCTCCAACGCATCATCAGTGATCTACAACCCATCCTGGACAATGATCCCTCACTTTCACAGACCTTGGGAGGCAGGCCAGTCCTCACCCACAGACAACCCGCCAACCTTAAGCATATTTTCACCAGCAACCACGCACCGCACCATAACAACTCTAACTCAGTAACCAACCCATGCAACAAACCTCGATGCCAACTCTGCCCACATATCTACACCAGCAACGCCGTCACAGGACCTAACCAGATCATCTACAACATCACCGGCTCATTCACCTGCACGTCCACCAATGTTATATATGCCATCATGTGCCAGCAGTGCCCCTCTGCTATGTACATTGGCCAAACTGGACATCACTACGCAAGAGGATAAATGGACACAAGTCAGATATCAGGAATGGCAATATACAAAAACCTGTAGGAGAACAGCAACACCAAATTTCACATATTTAGATAGGTTCTGATTTTCTGAAAGACATTGTTCTTTCTCCTGATACCTTACAAGACATGCTTTATATGCAAGATCACCATTATATAAAAATGAGGAATATGGGGATTACTGGACGCTCAGCTAGGCAGGTTCATAAGGCAGCAGCTAGCAATAGACTCCAGTGGCTGGGTTAAAAAAAATCGACTTGTTCTTGAAACACACCTAAATTCCACTGAAAAATTACCAACCTCTCAATAACTAGAGATGGGTCTGAGCTGCAAAGTTCAGCTCTTGAGAGGGATAGGGAGATTTGGATTTGTGGTTCTGGTTTTGACCCATCTCTAGATGTCTTTTGACCAAATTTGTAATTTACACAGCAAACACCATCTGCTGGCTATACTGTTTTCATGTCCCTAAACTGAGATCCCTGCCCCCAGTTTGGAAGCTTCTACTATCAATGGACAGGGCCAGCTCCAGGGTTTTGGCCGCCCCAAGCAGTCAAAAAAAAAAAAAAGCCACGATCGCGGCAATTCGGCAGAAGGTCCTTCGCTCCGAGCGGGAGTGAGGGACCGTCCGCCGAATTGCCGCCGAACAGCTGGACCTGCCGCCGCTCTCCAGAGTGGCCGCCCCAAGCACCTGCTTGCCAAGCTGGTGCCTGGAGCCGGCCCTATCAATGGAGCTACCAAATATTTTAAATTCATGCTGGCAGAGCAGGGTAAGGAGGGAGTCTGTAAAACCATTTGATTTAGCAAGTTTTTGCTGGGATCACAAATCTCAAAGACTCATATTTCCTGCCACTGGAAATCCAGAAGCTTGCTTTTGTTCCATGCCTCATCCTTAAAGAACAAGTGAGAAATTGGATTGCCTGGAGAAAAATAACTCCAGTAAATCAGTCCATACATTGCAAGGAGTGAGAAGCTATCATAATCTCATTGATGAGTTGGGGAAGTTAGTGTACCTTGTTATATGGAGAGTATCCTGAACAAACACATTAGTATTTACAATAATCTCAATGAAGTATTCTACATCTAAATAGCCCTTTCAGAAAATCATTGGGTGTAGCTCAGAGAAGCAGATCTCAATGGGCCTTTTGCAATTGTTGGATCCTATTAGCACCAGATATAAAAACTAAAGACTCTCTCTCCAAGAGATAAATATGTCATGTTAGCATTCATACAATGCAAAAAGTAACACTGAACGGAAGAGATGATACATCCAATGTAAATTACTTTAGATCATTTTACATTTATTAGAACAATTTTTAGAAACAGTTTAGAACCCATGTGAGGGCACCTTACTACTCTGACCCTGCCTGTCAAACAAATGTCTAGCATAGATGGGAAGTAGGGTGGCCAAACAGCAAGTGTGAAAAATCAGGACACTTTTTTTGGGGGTGGGGGGTGGGGAGCTATAGTTGCATATATAAAATAAAGCCACTAATACCGGAACATCTGATCACCCTAATGTTGATGAGAGCTGGGAGGAGAAAGGTAATTCTATTTTGTGGAGGAGTCTGTTTTTTGAAATTTAGTTTTGTTATGATTTGGAACAAAAGTCAAAAATTTCCCAGTTCTCCAAAGGGGAATGGAGTCTCAGTTCTGGGGAAAGAACAGGAGTACTTGTGGCACCTTAGAGACTAACAAATTTATTTGAGCATAAGCTTTTGTGGGCTACAGCCCACTTCTTCGGATGCATAGAATGGAACATATATTGAGGATATATATATATATACACATACAGAGAGCATGAAAAGGTAGGAGTTGTCTTACCAACTCTGAGAGGCCAATTAAGTTAGAGAAAAAACTTTTGAAGTGAAGCCCACCACTCCTAGACCCTGAAGTCCCTGGTTCTGATACTGTCTAAGCACTCTGCCTGGTGGCCTGCCCCACATCCAAGGACTCTGGAAGTCCTGGGAGCCTGGCTGCAAAGGAGTCATAAGGCTTGGAGTCAGGCTAAGTCTTCCAGGGTCTCAATTCTCCATCAACCCACCAGGCAGGCTGCCAAGGAGACAGGTTCACAAACTGGCAGGAACCAGGCAGGGTTCTGTTGCCTGGATTCCTTTAGAATGGTATCAAAAATCAAGCTATTTCCAGCACATTTTGATATCGATGAATGGCAAATTCTGACGAAAAAATGTTTTGTCAGAATGTTCTAACCAATTCTAATATTATTGCGATGGTCAAAGACGGCAATCTGGATTTTTTTGCACTCCTCCAATTCGGATTTGATGGTTTAGTTCAGGCCCACTTCTGTACAGCATAAGTCTAAATTCTGAATCCAGAATTCTCACTACAAGTAAAGAAGCTTGTATCAAATTAAGCATACTGTTACTCAAGACAGCAATCAATTCCACTAGATTACTATATTTCTTAATCATTTCAGAGAAGCACTTGCACAAGTAATTGAACTGGAGGTTAGCCTCTGATTAAAGACATACATTAATACCAGATTAATCTTAAATATGGGCAGGAAAGATTTCCTACAGAAATCCTGGAATATGTTCCTGTAAGCAGTTTGTGTTCATTTAAATGATTTGTAACTGATCTACAACTGACAGTCAAATTGAATCCATGAAAAGCAGTTTTTTAAAAGTGTAAGGTTTGTTGGATTTTTTAATCCACAAATAATATGTAAGTAATATAACCATTCTGCGATTCTAAATCTGTTTTGTAGTCAGCTATGCAGTTAATGCCTAATGAATCTGTGTTCAGTGAAGTTGATGAAAAATCTGTTATTGCAGCAGTAATATTTCTTCAAAACACCCTAAGGAACAAACACCTCTCCTCAGATAAGCACCAGAGGACATATAGCAACTATGGGATAAAGAGGAATAAAATTGTATCAGTGAGTTGAACATGTAGGGCCAAATCCATGTGTGGAGTAACTCCTTTGACTTCAGCTGGCCAACACCCTGATAGTTTTGGCCCACTGAACTTTAGTACACTGCAATGATCACAAGATAATTTAACATAGCATATTGCGTGAAACATCTTCAGTGCATTTTTAACAGAGGCAGCAGTATCTCAACGAGAATAGTTCCTCAAAACATCCTGCTTAGCACAAATCTGTGACAGTAATACTTCTGCCTGATATTAATCCGTCAAAGTGACTTTTGCTTCAGTATGGCCTGTCTAGAAACTGCACCATGCAACAATATGATGGACTCACTCCTAGAAACTTTTGTTTCCTTTCTTTCATTATTCATCAATTTGTTTTGATCTGCTTCAGTTTCTAAGATGATAGATTCATGTAGAGTATTAAGATTTTAGAATATGTGTCCCAAATTCATTTAAAAATAACAATTTATTGTCAAGAGATATCCAAAAGGTTCTTGCTAGACCATTTTCCCAAAGTAGTAGTTTCAGAAAAAGTTTCCTTTCTCTCCAAGATATATAATAATAACAAATTCAGACAAATACAAACAATCCAAATAATAAGTTAATTTGTGAGAACTATGCTAGGTTTAGGGGCACTATTATTGGAAGGGATTGTTAATACCTTATTTAAAAAGGGCTAAATGCCATATACACTTAAATAGGCAGTGACACTTAGGGCTTGTCTAGATTAGGTAAATTTACTCAGTATAACTAGTTACACTGTTGTAAACTCCTAATGTAGAAACACATGCAAAGCAGGCCTGGAATTAGGGTGACCAGATAGCAAATGTGAAAAATCGGGACAGAGGGTTAATAGGTGCTATATAAGACAAAGCCAGGAGTATCAGGAATGTCCCTAAACAATCAGGACATCTGGTCACCCTACCTGGAATCAGCACAAGTTTCCCCACAGCTGGTTTCGCTTTGTTTCCACCTTCTATGCTGCCTTGAAAGAAAGTAAAAGAATGCATTAAATGCTTTTCTAATAACCATTTCCCATGTAAGCAATTGGTACCATCACCTGGATGTTATTTCATCCTAATTGGGAGGGAAACAATAGTGAATGGGAGGAGAGGTGATCACATGGCAACTTCTGTATTAAGATACGGTGCATGCTATGAACAATTTGGGGAACTCCTGGGAGTAGGGTTGCCAATAGTTCCGTATTACAAGGAACGTCCCTTATTTAAATAGAAAATTGCCTGTCCCGTACTAAAACAGTACAGGACGCCTTTTATCCTGATTTCAACAGCAGGGGGCCAGTACTCCTGGGTGCATTTTTTTCACTCCCCTCTCAACCCAGGCCCTTCAGTGCTGAGCAGGGAAAGCAAGGGGGCTGTGTTCAAGAGCCAGCATTGAAGTGGAAGTGGAAAGATGCACCCATGAGTACTGGCCCCTGCTGGACATGACCCACTACTGACTCCAGCCCTTGAGCACAGCCCCATCTGCTTGACCTGCACAGGCTGTCTGGCAGGGCAAGTGAACAGGGCTGTGTGCCCTGGAGCTGTGCTGAAGGGCCAGGGTCAGGAAGGGGCTCTGTCGGGGGTTGGGGGTGGTAAACACACCCAGTAACTCTGCCAACGTCCCCAACAGAGTGCACAGTACTGCAGCAGCAAAGACCAGCAACTGCAGCCTCCAACTTGAATGTGAACAGGAGTTGCAGCAGCTGCTGTCTTAGCACCTGAGGCCCTGGGTTCTCTGCAGCATCTGAAGCTGGAGAGAGAGAAATCCTAGGAAGCATGGGGGAGGGGGGAAAGGGACCTGCCCCCAGAGGTTCAAGTCAAGACTGGGGACATCTGAGGTCTGTCCCATAGTTTTTTAAATAGTGTTGGCAACCCTCCCTGGAAGATGAATAGAAAAAGTTCTTTGAAAATGACCTGAGCAAAGGGCACAATGAGATGCAGATTGGGAAACAGTTACTGTGAGCGGTTCCTCACGTTGAAAGAAAGGCTGGGAAACTGCAAGTTTCTTTGAACTACTCAGGAGCAGCAGTTCAGTGTGCCTCATGGAGTGAATAATACATTTTCTATCTTTCCTATACTGTTTGTACAATGCAGCATCCTGACGCATACATCCTGCCAGCATCATGTGAACTGAAATGTACGATACATGTAATTTTCATTGCATAGAAATGTGTACTTTGGAACATATACAAAGAAATATTGGTCTTTGGCAGGAGGCACATTCCTTCAGTTGGCAGTAAGAGAAACAATTAGTAAGAGCTGGTCTACCATTTCTTGTTTGTCTAAGCTAATTAATTATAGTCATTTTTTAAATAAAATTACTTGGCATACAACAATTTAAAATTACCCTTTTCTAGCCCACGAGACTCAGCCTGGGCAGAATCTGCCTGCTGCTTATGCTCCATCTTTTGGTCCCTGAGACACCGCAGAAGCGTGCCATGGATGCACCATGAGGATTGGGCTCTGCAGGTTTTCCGAAGCAGGAACAGATGGAGCCAGAGACCAGTTGCTTTAATAGTATCATTTACAGGACTCTACACTAAGCTGCCACTGAGCAGCTGTGAGACACTCGGCCACAGCAGCTGGGCTTCTACTGGAGTCATAATGCCAGTGGGAAGAAGACTAGTGGAACAGTGTGGTAGGGGCACCGGCTTCATTGAGCAGTCCCCAAATTCCAAACCTTGTTTGGGAGTGGAGCATCCCACTTGCCTTCCACTAGATCCCAGTCTCTTGGACTTCCACAGCTTTTGGGGAGTCAGGAATTAACTCCAGAAATAAATGTTGTACTCGGGTATAATACTATTACCCCCTTTTTGACCTAAGCAATTAGCCAGTATTCGGGGTCTTGTTGATTGTTTCTGTTAGGAAAATAAATTGATGATGGAACCAGGTATTTCTTTGATACAATCCTGTTTATTTACAAAGAATGTACACAAAATCCTGTTTCCCTAAACACAGTAGGAATCATAGAATCAGAGAATATCAGGGTTGGAAGGGACCTCAAGAGGTCATCTAGTCCAACCCCCTGCTCAAAGCAGGACCAATTCCCAACTAAATCATCCCAGCCAGGGCTTTGTCAAGCCGGGCCTTAAAAACCTCCAAGGAAGGAGACTCCACCACCTCCCTAGCTAATGCATTCCAGTGCTTCACCACCCTCCTAGTGAAATAGTGTTTCCTAATAGCCAACCTGGACCTCCCCCACTGCAACTTGAGACCATTGCTCCTTGTTCTGTCATCTGCCACCACTGAGAACAGCCGAGCTTCATCCTCTTTGGAACCCCCCTTCAGGTAGTTGAAGGCTGCTATCAAATCCCCCCTCATTCTTCTCTTCTGGAGACTAAACAATCCCAGTTCCCTCAGCCTCTCCTCATAAGTCATGTGCTCCAGACCCCTAATCATTTTTGTTGCCCTCCGCTGGACTCTTTCCAATTTTTCCACATCCTTCTTGTAGTGTGGGGCCCAAAACTGGACACAGTATTCCAGATGAGGCCTCACCAATGTCAAATAAAGGGGAACGATTACGTTCCTCGATCTGCTGGCAATGCCCCTACTTATACAGCCCAAAATGCCGTTAGCCTTCTTGGCAACAAGAGCACACTGTTGACTCATATCCAGCTTCTTGTCCACTGTGACCCCTAGGTCCTTTTCTGCAGAACTGCTACCTAGCCATTCGGTCCCTAGTCTGTAGCAGTTCATGGGATTCTTCCATCCTAAGTGCAGGACTCTGCACTTGTCATGGTTGAACCTTATCAGGTTTTTTTTTGGCCCAATCCTCTAATTTGTCTAGGTCCCTCTGTATCCGATCCCTACCCTCTAGTGTATCTACCACACCTCCTAGTTTAGTGTCATCTGCAAACTTGCTGAGAATGCAGTCCACACCATCCTCCAGATCATTAATACAGATATTAAACAAAACCGGCCCCAGGACCGACCCTTGGGGCACTCTGCTTGAAACCGGCTGCCAACTAGACATGGAGCCATTGATCACTACCCGTTGAGCCCGACGATCTAGCCAGCTTTCTATCCACCTTACAGTCCATTCATCCAGCCCATACTTCCTTAACTTGGCAGCAAGAATACTGTGGGAGACCATATCAAAAGCTTTGCTAAAGTCAAGGAATAACACATCCACTGCTTTCCCCTCATCCACAGAGCCAGTTATCTCATCATAGAAGGCAATTAGGTTAGTCAGGCACGACTTCCCCTTGGTGAATCCATGCTGACTGTTCCTGATCACTTTCTTCTCCTCTAAGTGTTTCATAATTGATTCCTTGAGGACCTGCTCCATGATTTTTCCAGGGACCGAAGTGAGGCTGACTGGCCTGTAGTTCCCCGGATCCTCCTGTGACAGTGTACCCCATAAGGCTTTATGGGGAGGGGGTGCTTATAAATGTATGTATGACATAACTGGAATATGTTTTGTGCTGCCTGTGCCATGTAACATATCTCCGTAAGGGTTATGATCTACTATATCTATTCATCCTATTTGTACATATATATCATTTTCTACTCGAGGTTAAGAATATGGGCTGTATGCTTGCCTGATTTCTAAGTAAGCTTTGTGAGGCATTTGGTCAGCTTCTTTAGGAAGGAATTTGCCAGGTTAAGTACCTGATCAGGAGACACTTAGGGAACAATGCATCTTGGAATGCTCCAATCCACATGAGAAGTCTTCCTGGAGACATGCAAGATGCCATGTGGACAATGGCGTTGGCCTGCAAAGACTGAGTCACGCAGGGGCATGTGACTTGCCCAGGTGACTCCAAAACTCCATCTTGGAGCTGGGCTTTGCATAGGAGGGAGGTCTCCACCCACAAGAGAGAGTCTACTTAAACCTGTGGGAGACCCCTCCATTTTGTCTTCAGCTGGCTAAAGAAGGAGCCTCTCCACCCCCCCCAGGATACTTGAAGGAGACTGAAACAAAGGACAGTAACTGCAGGGGGTGTGAGTGATTGCTGGACCCAGGCTAAAAGGAGATTAGCCTGTAAAAGGGAGCACTCTGGAACTGGTGAGGAAATTATCTGTATTCAGTTTGATTAGGCATAGATTCGCGCATTTTATTTTATTTTGCTTGGTGACTTACTTTGTTCTGTCTGTTACTACTTTGAACCACTTAAATCCTACTGTCTGTATTTAATAAAATCACTTTTTATTTAGTAATTTACTCAGAGTATGTATTAATACCTGGGGGAGCAAACAACTGTGCATATCTCTCTATCAGTGTTATAGAGGGCGAACAATTTATGAGTTTGCCCTGCATAAGCTTTATGCAGGGTAAAACGGATTTATCTGGGTTTAGACCCCATTGGGAGTTGGGCATCTGAGTGCTAAAGACAAGCACACTACTGCGAGCTGTTTTCAGGTAAACTTGCAGCTTTGGGACAGGAGATTCTGACCCTGGATCTGTGTCTGGAGCCAGATGGGAGTGTCTGGCTCAGCAAGACAAGGTGCTGGAGTCCTGAGCTGGCAGGGAAAACAGGAGCAGGGGTAGTCTTTGCACATCGGGTGACAGCTCCCAAGGGGGTTTCTGTGATCCAACCCGTCACACCTCCTTCTTCCCTTTTTTAAAGATGGGCACTACATTAGCCTTTTTCCAGTCATCTGGGACCTCCCCCGATCGCCATGAGTTTTCAAAAATAATGGCTAATGGCTCTGCAATCTCATCTGCCAACTCCTTTAGCACCCTCGGATGCAGCGCATCCGGCCCCATGGACTTGTGCACGTCCAGTTTTTCTAAATAGTCCCGAACCACTTCTTTCTCCACAGAGGGATGGTCACCTTCTCCCCATATTGTGCTGCCCAGTGCAGCAGTCTGGGAGCTGACTTTGTTTGTGAAGACAGAGGCAAAAAAAGCATTGAGTACATTAGCTTTTTCCACATCCTCGGTCACTAGGTTGCCTCCCTCATTCAGTAAGGGGCCCACACTTTCCTTGACTTTCTTCTTGTTGCTAACATACCTGAAGAAACCCTTCTTGTTACTCTTAACATCTCTTGCTAGCTACAACTCCAAGTGCGATTTGGCCTTCCTGATTTCACTCCTGCATGCCTGAGTGATATTTTTATATTCCTCCCTGGTCATTTGTCCAATCTTCCACTTCTTTTTTGCGTTTAAGATCAGCAAGGATTTCACTGTTTAGCCAAGCTGGTCGCCTGCCATATTTACCATTCTTTCTACACATCAGGATGGTTTGTTCCTGCAGCCGCAATAAGGATTCTTTAAAATATAGCCAGCTCTCCTGGACCCCTTTGCCCTTCATGTTATTCTCCCAGGGGATCCTGCCCATCTGTTCCCTGAGGGAGTCAAAGTCTGCTTTTCTGAAGTCCAGGGTCCGTATTCTGCTGCTCTCCTTTCTTCCTTGTGTCAGGATCCTGAATTCGACCATCTCATGGTCACTGACTCCCAGGTTCCCATCCACTTTTGCTTCCCCTACTAATTCTTCCCTGTTTGTGAGCAGCAGGTCAAGAAAGCTCTGCCGCAGTTGGTTCCTCCAGCACTTGCACCAGGAAATTGTCCCCTACACTTTCCAAAAACTTCCTGGATTGTCTGTGCACCGCTATATTGCTCTCCCAGCAGATATCAGGGTGATTAAAGTCTCCCATGAGAACCAGGAATCTAACAACAGGAGATAATTTCATTGCTCAGAGTTCCAAGACTCTTTTTAGCTAACTACCCAAAAGTGCTCTCTCTCTCTCTCTCTCTCAGCTTTTTCCTCAGGGTCATGCTACAAGCACTTCTCTGGCTATCTCTAGGGCTTCCTTCTTTGTGTAGTTCAGGGGTGTTTTTGCTGCTTCATTTTCTCTCTCTCTCTCTCTCTCTCTCTCTCTCTCTCTCACACACACACACACACACACACACACACACACACACACACACACACACACACACACACACACACCTCCTTTAAGTAATACTCATCCCTGTGTTTGCATTAATTCCCAAGTGAAATTGCTCCATCTGCATTGCTAAGTTTCCTAACTGGCTTTGCATGTGGCCTGTGTTTTGGATGGTGGCTCCTATTGTTTCAGCAATATACCCCATAAAGGAGCTTCATTGCTTTTTACCTTTATCCTGAATAAAGGGTAGATGTTACGCCCAACAGCTTCAATAAGATTTCACCAAACCCCAAGCATAACAATACCAATCCTTATATCTGGGCAATTCCCAGTTAGTTAAAGGGACCACTGAAGGACTCCTATAAGGAGTCACACATGCCACCCAGCAATAGTACAATGCACCGAATCCCCAGTTCTTACATAGAGAGAGAGAGAGCATTATCTTCTAACCTAAGTGTCCAAACTCCCCCTCCCTCTCCAGCCTCCGTGCTTTAGTCCCAGAGTAGGGTATCTCCTGCCCCTTCTTGAGATCACTTTTGCTTGGGTGCAGCATGAGCTCAGGGTTGGTGAACCATGAACTCATAAGAACATAAAAATGACCATACTGGATCAGAACAAAGGTCCATCTAGCCCCGAATCCTGTCTTCTGACAGTGGCCAATGCCTGGTACTTCAGAGGGAATGAACAGAACAGGTAATCATCAAGTGATCCATCCCCTGTTACCCATTCCCAGCCTCTGGCAAACAGAGGCTAGGGACACCATCCCTGCCCATCCTGGCTAATAGCCATTGATGAACCTATCTTCCATGAACTTATTTGATTCTTTTTTGAACCTTGTTAGAGTCTTGGCCTTCACAACATCCTCTGGCAAAGAGTGCCACAGGTTGACTGTGTGTTGTGTGAAGAAATACTTCCTTTTGTTTGTTTTAAACCTGCTGCCTATTAATTTCATTTGGTGACCCCTACTTCTTGTGTTAGGAGATGGAGAAATAACACTTCCTTATTTACGTTCTCCACACCAGTCATGATTTTATAGACCTCTATTATATTCCCCCTTAGTCGTCTCTTTTCCAAGCTGAAAAGTCCCAGTGTTATTAATCGCTCCTCATACGAAAGCAGTTCCATACCCCTAGTCATTTTTGTTGCCCTTTTCTGAATCTTTTCCAATATATCTTTTTTGAGATGAGGTGACTAGAACTGCACACAATATTCAAGATGTGGGCATACCATGGATTTATATAGCAGCAATATGATATTTTCTGTCTTCTTATCTATCCCTTTCCTAATGAGTCCCAACATTCTGTTCGCTTTTTTGACTGCCACTGCACAGTGAGTGGATGTTTTCAGAGAACTATTCACAATGACACCAAGATCTCTTTCTTGAGCGGTAACAGCTAATTTAGGCCCCATCATTTCATATGTATAGGTGGGATTATGTAGGGTTACCATTCATCCGGATTTACCTGGACATGTCCTCCTTTTTGTGCTAAAAATAGCATCCAGGGGGAATTTGTAAATCACTCAAAATGTCCGGGATTTCCCCCCTCCCCCAGCAGAGCAGAGCGAGCGGCTGGGAGGGCTGCAGGAAAGTCACGGGCTGGACTCCGGAGCAGCTGTAGAGGAGCTCCTCCTCCTCCCCCCCTCCCTCCCTCCCTGCATTCTGAGCCGGCAGCTCCTCCTCCCCGGCAGCCCCGCGCCCTGCTCCGGCAGCACTGTGCAGGGCCAGGGACCGGGTTGTGTGTTGTGCTGGGGAGCGCAGCCACGTGTCCGGCTCGCACAGAGCCCAACACCCTGTTGTGAGCAGCAGGGTAAGGGGGCCAGGGGGCAGGAAAAGGGGCAGGGAGGTTCTGGAGGGGGCAGTCAAGAAACGGGGGGGGGGGGGGGAGTNGGAGAGGGATCGGAGCAGTCAGGGGACAGGGAGCAGAGGGGTTTAGATGGGTTGGGAGTTCTGGGGGGGGCTGTCAGGGGGTGGGGAGTGGTTAGATGGGGCGTGGGAGTCCCAGGGGTCTGTCTGCGGGTGGGGGTGTGGATAAGGGTTGGGGCAGTCAGGGGACAAGAGGCAGGGAGGCTTAGATAGGGGGTGGAGTCCTGGGGGGCAGTTAGGGGCAGGGGTCCCAGGAGGGGGCAGTCAGGGGACAAGGAACGGGGGGAGGGTTGGGGATTCTGGGGGGGCGGGAAGTGGGAGGGGGCAGGGCAGGGCTAGGGCGGGGCTCCTCCCGTCCTCTTTTTTGCTTGCTGAAATATGGTAACCCTAGATTATGTTTTCCAATGTGCATTACTCTGCAAGTTCTGAGCTGCTTTTCCAGCCTGGCTGCTGCTGTGCCCTAGCCAGCTCCCTAGGCCAATCCCCTAGCCCTGGGTTCAGACTGCATTTGGGCCTGCTCCCTCCAGAAACCACAGCACCCACATCTGTTCACTGCTGAAGCCCATGGCTTTCTCCCAGCACTGACCAGCGGCCTGCAAACAATCCTCTACCCACACCTGGGCAGGACTGAGCTCCCAGTTTGGAATGGCATTCTTCTCGTCCACTGGGAGGCAAGCTGGAAGCAGGAAGTCAGGAATGAGATTTCTTCCCAGTCCTCTAACTAATTAGGGTTCTGGGGTGGAATGACCACTCCTCTCTTTGCCTTTCCCCTAATTAAGCAAGGCTTTCATGGGTTAGGGTTGACCCATCCATGCTGGTGACACAAGCATGTGGAGTGGGGATCTCCACAATTGCAGAAAGGCCAGCCCGAGCCCTCCATATGGCCACCCCCTGTTTCTGGGTATCTAGAGTTTATTTTATTTATAGTATGCTATTAACCCAGAATCTGCACCTACACTGCATTCTGCTCACTCTGCACCTCCCAAATCTTCTCTCACATAAAAGAACAATTTCCTGGAAGCTCAGTGAGTCAGTTTTGCTACGTTGCCCATCGCCTTGCCCCACCGCCTTCCAGGTGTCTCTGTGAGAGAGGATTCTATCACTCCAAATGCATAACAACTATAAGAACAGACATATGACACCTACAGAAAACTGTTTATATGTTTGCAAGACAGGAATGGTTGTTAACTTTTTAAAGGCCAGGGGTATGTGGGGAGTCTGCCCATCAGTTACACTTGCTATCTGAATTTTGTGGTGAAAGCTTTGTATATCTAATGCCGTATAACAGACTAAACCTTTCATGGAATGGCAGAAGAAGGAGAGGAGTAAAACAAAACCCAAACATCTGCTGAAATGGGTGGATGAACAGAAAAGTTATAAGTAGAAAGGAGAGGTTATTGTTATTAATCTTCAAATGTAGGTGTTAAAACCCTTTTGTTCTTCTGTAAAGGGAATTGTGACAATATAAGTAGGTATGTCATTCAACTGCTTTTGGAACACGCTTCCACTGAATTACCAAAGTGTGCTATTAACTCTTATCCATTCCTGCCTATGGTACCTTTTAAAGATTCTTTTTATTAATGTTATGTCTAAACTGAAAAGCTATTAAAGATCAAATATTACATTCCACAAAAGGTACAGGCACCTGATATTTAAATATAGTACTTGCAGAAAACCTCTGAGGATATTATAAAGGAGAAACAGAAACATTCTCTTGCTGATATGAAGCACTAATAAACTTAGGGCTTGTCTACACTGGCAAGTTTTGTCACCAAAACCTGCCTTTTGGTGACAAAACAGCAAGAGCATACACACTACAATGGGACTTTTGTCACGAAAAACACCCACTTTTGGCGACAAAAAACTTCCATCACTACGAGAGACTTTTGTCTTTTCCCCTCCCTTTATTGTTGACAAAGAGCCAGTGTAGACAATGCTGATTGTTTTGTCGATAGAACTGGCTTCCGCTAGTATCCAATGCCTGCCCTGATCACTCTGCTCAGTCTTTTGATCTCTGCTGCCCTGCAGGCAGGGGCGGCTCTATTTATTATGCCGCCCCAAGCACGGCAGTCAGGCAGCTTTCAGTGGCGCGCCTGCAGGAGCTCCGCTGGTAACGCGGATTCGGCGGCATGCCTGCGGGAGGCCCCACGGCCCCGCGCCTTCAGTGTCCCCGCTGCCGAATTGCCGCCGAAACCGCGGGACCGATGGACCTCCCGCAGGCATGCCGCCGAAGGCAGCCTGACTGCCACCCTCACAGCGACTGGCAGGCCGCCCCCACTTGGAGCGCTGGTGCCTGAAGCCACCTCTGCCTGCAGGCATGAGCGCCTCCCCATGGAAAAAAATGAGTGGGTGCTTAGTACCCACTGGCAATCAGCTCCCTGCCTTTCCCCCAGTGCCTCCCTCCCGCCGGCAGCCCCGCCGATCAACTCCTCCCTCTCCCTCCCAGCGCCTACCGCCCACGGATCAGCTGTTTCGCAGTATGCAGGAAGCTCTGGAAGGAAGGGGGAGGAGTGGGGACGTGGCACAATCAGGATAGGGGGTGGAACAGGGCGGGAAGAGGCAGGAAAGAGGTGGGGCAGGGTGGAGACTTGGAGGAAGGGGTCGGGTGGGGGTGGGTCCTGTGGTGTAGTGGGGGGTTGAGCATCCCCTGGGCCCGGAGGAAGCCGGCGCCTTTGCTCCTTGATGTGAATGAGACTGGTCTCCGCCTGCTGAACTTCACAGATGTTACTCAGTTAAAGACGGAGCATTGATGGTTAGGACTGCTTCCATCAACATAGAACATCAGATGTGGGGGAATGGTGAATCTGCGGTATCTATGGGTTTGGCCTTCACATTCAAAATGATTGTAGCTTCACTCTTTTTCACTGTATGCAGATTAAATTGATTCTACAGCCAATGCACATCTCAGCTGGGCAAAATATGGCTAGGTCTGTTCTAAGATTTCTTAGGTAACAAATGTCCAGAGGTGCATCTTATGACTCTGGTGGCCTAAGTGAAAGAAGTATATGTGCTCAGTCCAACTCCTAATTGACAGTTGTCCTAATTAGAAAATACACCATCCTCATTAGCACCAGGCTTGACAGTGTCAGAAGAGATGAAAGATTAAATGACATGGAGAATGGATTACCTACCCATGGCTTGTACTGTGCTGTGGTACCGCTCTACACTGACAGGAGAGCTTCTCCCGTTGGCATAGTTAATCCACTTCCCCAAGAGGCGGTAGCTATGTCAATGGGAGACCTTCTACAGGCTGTCTACATGGTGTGTTAGGTTGGTATATCTATGTTGCTCAAAGGTGTGGATTTTTCACACCCCTGAGCAATGTAATTATACCAATATAGGTCTGTAGTATAGACTTGGCCTATGTGCTAGAAATTGTCCCTCCAGGTAAGGTTTAAGACACATTGACAGAGCACTGTGAGAAAGCTTTCATTACCCTATTCATGGTGCAGCTATTGTATGGATAAAGAGAGCTCTTCAGTCTCCATTGTTGTCAAACTAGCACCTTTAAATAGCACTAGATTCATCTGAGGGAGACAGGGAAGTGAAATAAGAAGGCTAAACTCAGCCTAGGTAAGTAGGTCCAATGCCATTGGCTCCAATGGAGTTTTGTCCACTTACACCACAACTGAATTTGGCCCTGCCTTTTTATATTAATATGATATAAAGACGGGGTCATGTACAAAAATTGAGATTTTAATCTGAGCCCCTAGAAGCCTGGGAGTGTTTGGAATTGGGATTTTGGTTTAGTCCATTTTACACGTAGGGGACATCTGTGAAATTCTGATCTGGATCCTGATTTTGAGCCGAACCACCCAGAGAAGTTTGGAGATGTCCAAGAATTTGGAGAGTTTTGTTTCAGGTTCATCTCTGATTTGTTACTATTTTTCTACCCATTGTCATGCTGATTTATTATTTCAAAAAGCTGATGTATTTGTTGGTTATAAACTGAGATCTGACAGTGTGGGTCATAAAAAGAGGAGACCTCTTAACAGAGCATATTCATTCAGTATGTCTTTCCCACTGTAAGGAGAGTACTGAGTATTATACAGGCTATGTTTATAGAAAGTCACAATTAATCCCACCCAAGAAGCTATTCAAATGCTGCTTCAAATTGCCTTTCCAGGCACATTTTCTCTCTTTTTTAGGAGGGGGTAGAAGAGGAGAGAAGAGCAGACTTAAGAGGCTTTGTGTTGTGATTATACTTTTTAGTTATTATTTACAATTTGAGGGAATGAAAACTTGGGGAAATCGTATTTCCCAGTTTGGGCAGCAAAAAACCTAGAGCATTTTCTGATCCGTTTTCCTACAAATTCCTGGGTAAGTTTATTTCACTCTAATTTTTTGTAAATTGTCCAAGGATTTGCATCACATTACTTAAAGAGAGCATCCACTTAAGTCTGCAAGATAAATGTTTCCTGAAATTATACTACTGCATGGAAAGAAATACTTTTTATATCACCAAATATCCAAACTCCAAAAAGCTGGCTCTGCGCTCATAACCAACAGCCTAATGATTTCTAAAACAAGCTGGCTCATTCACAATTTCAGGGTAAGATCTAAGGCAGAGAATTAATTTGTAATATATGAACATGAGGTCTCTACTTACTTATGATAAGCCAGATTTTTAAACAGCCCTGAGGAACTGCTTTGACACCAGATCAGTGAATGATGACTGACAATTTCTTATGAGAAGATCCACTGCCAAGCGCCATAGCCAAAGGGTTCAGCTGATAATCTACAGCCTGGAGACACAGCACTGGAAAGTTTTGACCATGTAGTTGTACATATTATTTTCTTTCATTGGCACAGAGTCCTAGATCCACATAGGTTACATAGGCCTGGGTATAATTTTTTTTAGCCTATGAATAATTATATGAATATATCATGTTTTTTCTTAAAGGAACAATGCCCGCTGAGTTTATTTTTATAAAAATTAGAGCTGAATCCCAAACACCTAAAATGAAGATCAGGAGCTAAGTGAAACATGCTCAAAGCTCAGGGGTGTTTGGATTGAGGGATTTTGTTCAGTTCATTATGGTGGCAAGTATATGTGTATATGTTTTCTGGAATCATAGGTATTTACATAGGATCGACATAAACATTTCAATATATTGTTTCTTATTCCAAAATTTTAAAAAGTAAGAATTTTATTTTTAATGAATAGATTACAATAATGATAAATGCAGTGTTATGACGCAAGCAAAGATTTGTTTAAAATGCTTTTTAACATGAAAGTATCTCTTAAAATATGATTACACTCTGACACAGTGTTTACAGCAGACTGAAAAGAGAGGTGTTGGGGTTCCATAATCCCAGTCAAAATAAATATTTGTGCACTTGATACAGACAATTCACAATTTTTGTATACATAACAAAAGCATTCAATTTTTAGTTCAATACCTGTTTCTTATTGTTTTTCAATGAGACAAAAGGCCTCATACAAATAAATGAAATAAAATACATCCTGTGAGTTTGGGGGATGCAGTGAGATTCAGTAGGTTTGATGGTCTGATTCTGGGGCTGTGGTGAGATTTAGCAGGATTAGGAGGTCTCTCTGGGAAGAAGGAGTGAAGTAGGATTAGGAGTCTCATCGAGGACAGAGGGCTGAGGGGTGTGATGACATACAGTGAGGTTTGGGGGTGTCTCTGGGGTTGGGGTCTTTCTAGGTATAGATGGCTGAGGGTGCTGTAACGTTCATAAGTGAGGGAATGGTCCCGCTATTGTGGGGAACTTTCTTGGTTTATACACTACCCCAGTGAAATGGGCCAGTGAAAGGATCTGAGTCCTCGCTCCCACTTCCTTTAACCAGATGTCTGCCTGACCTCAAAGGCTCCCCTTCCACTCTTCTGTGTGGCAGAGTCCTCGTAACCCCAACAAGGCTGACCCAGGATCCTGGGAGGCTCAACCCCCAACCTTATCATTGTCACTTAGGTAGGGTTACCATATTTAAAAATTAAAAAAAGAGGACACTCCACAGGGCCCTGGCCCCGCCCCTTCCCCAGCCCGGCTCCGCCCTAACTCCACCCCTTCCCCACCCCAACTCTGCCCCTTCCCCAAAGTCCCCTCCCCAACTCCGCCCCCTCCCCTGAGCGCCCCGCATTCCCCCTCCTCCCTCTCAGCCATGCGAAACAGCTGCCCAAGCGCTACCAGCTTCACGGTTTGCTGGGCAGCCCCCAGACCTCCAGACCCTGCGCCCCCGGCCGGGCGCTTCCCCTCCCAGGCTCCGGATGCGCTGGGGGCCGGGGGCACAGGGTCTGGAGGTCTGGGGGCTGCCCGGCAAACCGNGGGGAAGCGCCCGGCCGGGGGCGCAGGGTCTGGAGGTCTGGGGGCTGCCTGGCAAACCGTGAAGCCGGTAGAACTTGGGCAGCTCGGCTCTTCAGCTACACAGAGCTGAGGTGTCTGGGGGGAGCAGCAGCAGCCGCCGTCGCTGGGGGAATCCGCCTGCAGCTTGCAGCCTGCTGGAGCCACTCTAAGGTAAGCAGGGGACTAGTATTTTCCCAGATATATTCGGCTTTTTGGCAATTCCCCCCAGATGGGGATTTGAGGACCAAAAAGCCAAACATGTCCGGGAAAATACGGACGTATGGTAACCCTAACTTAGGACAAGGGCTAGGGTGTCCCCACTCTGGGGTACTCTCTCCACACTGGATGCTTCCCTGACCCACTGATCGTTACATACAGTTCAAAGCAAATACAATTTATTAAACAGCAATCCATTTTTTTGACAAAAAGGGAAAGGTTAAAGGAAAACACATAACCCCACTCTGTGGCACAGGGACACCACAACCAGCAGTCTCTGGAATGTAAGGGCAGTTCACAGTCTCTCCTCACAAGTCCCAGGCCTCCTTCTCAGGCCTTGGCTGTGCTGCAGGGATGCTGTGGGTCAGACACTTGCTCAGGCTCTAGGTAGCAGGACCCTTCTTCTCGGTATCAACCCCCCTCCCTCCCCGGGTTACAATCCCCCTCCAAGTCTGGCCTGCAAGGCCTCTTGGCTGGCGGTGTCTCCCTGCACTGGACCCGCTGCCCAGGGTCCCCCCTCGCTCTCCCCAGCTGCTCACTGCATCTGGCTCCAGGTGGCTCCAGCCCCAGCTCCAGTTCCACTCTGCCTCAGCACTGATGCTGCTCTGCCTCCAGCGCAGCTCCCTTGGTTGCCTCTCTGGCCCCTCTGGCTCTGGTTGCTGCAGCTCTCCTCCCAGCACAGGTCTTCTCTCTGGGATGCTTCTGTGGCCCTGCTCCATGGGCAGCAGGTGAACCCCGGCTTTGGAGGGGCAAGCTCGCCAGCCCTGCTCCTTCTGCCCAGGGCCCTAACCCTCACACACCAGAGACCCCAACCCCCCCCTCCCACCCTGTAAAAGGAGAAATCCTGACTTTGAGGTGCTCCCACGACCAGAGGAGCCCTGGCCCACCCAACCCAGTCACATTGGACTGAGCTGCTGCGAGCCCCCTAGTGCCAGCTCCAGGGCCCAATTCGAACATTTTCGGTGGTGCCCCGGCAGGCATGACTAACAAAAAAAAAACATGTAAAAAAAAGCCTTTCGTTTCTTCCATGTATTATTTACTTTCCATAACTATATAAATAATAAAATTATATATTATGTACATTGTGTCATATATGCTGTTGATAGGTTATTAATGAGCTCCGTTTCACATGTGTGGGTCCCCGCCAATCCCTGGGGTGGTGTGACTATGTGTGGGTCCCAGCTGCTCCCTGCCCCCCTCATTGAAGCAGGTGTGCAGGGTTACTGCCCTGGGAACTGCAGGGCACCAGTGGACATGGGGCTGGCTGGAGGCAGGGCAGGGGCTGACTGGAGGTAGGGTCTGGCTGCAGGCAGGGCAAGGGGTGCGGGGCTGGCTGGAGACAGGGAGGTGTGGGGCAGCTGGCTGGCTTCAGGCAGGGTCGCAGGGGTGTGTGGCAGGGGTTGGCAAGGCTGGCGACAGAGGAGTGCGGGACTGGCTGGCTTCAGGCAGGGGGGTGCAGCAGGGGTTAGCTGGAGACTGGGCAGAGGGTGCGCGGCTGGCTGCAGGCAGGGCAGGGGGTGCAGAGCTGGTGTGCGCAGGGCAGGGTGTGCTGGGCTGGTGAGAGCAGAGGTGTGTGTGGGGCTGGCTGGCTTCGGGCAGATCCGCAGGGGGGTGCGGCAGGGGTTGGCTGGAGACAGGGCAGAGGGTGCGGCAAGGGTTGGCTGTGGGCAGGGGGTGCAGGGATGGCTGCAGGCAGGGCAGGGGGTGCGGCAAGGGTTGGCTGTGGGCAGGGGGTGCAGGGCTGGCTGCAGTCAGGGCAGGGGGGGCGGGGCTGGTGCGGGCAGGGCAGGGGGTGCAGGGCTAGTGCGGGCAGGGGGTGTGGGGCTGGAGGCAGGGCAGGGGGTGCAGCAGGGGCAGGCTGCAGGCAGGGGGTGCAGAGCTGGCTGGAGACAGGGGCTGGCTGCGGGCAGGGCAGGGGGTGTGGGGCTGGTGCGGGCAGGGGGTGCAGCAGAGGCAACTAGAGCCCCGGCCCTTTAAATAGTCCCCGAGGCCCCACTATCCCAGGGCAATGGGGGCTATTTAAAGGGCCTGGGACGCCCCTGCTTCTACCGCCCCAGCCCTTTAAATAGCCCCCGGAGCCCCCCGCTACCCCAGGGCTCTGGGGGCTATTTAAAAGGCCGGGGCTCCCCTGCTTCTACCGCCCTGGCCCTTTAAATAGCCAAGGGAGCCCTGGGAAAGCGGCAGGGCTCCAGCGACTATTTAAAGGGCAAGAGCGGTAGAGGCAGCGGCAGCCCCGGACTTTTTAAATAGCCCCCAGAGCCCCGCAGCCCTACCCCAGGGCTCCAGCAGTGGGGCTCTGCTGGGAGCCCCAGGCCCTTTAAATTGCCCTCTGGGGAAGCTGGGCCACACCGATACTCTGTACCGGGGCTTGGGACCCTCTTAGGCGTGGGGCCCGATTCAGGGAAATTGGTTGAATTGGCCTAAAGTTGGCCCTGGCCAGCTCCTCCCACCCCTGAAGGCCCTGCCACCCCACTGAGCCGCTGGCCCCAGCACCTGAGGAGGAGGGACGTGGCAAGCAGCAGGGACAGGGTTGTTTGGAGTGGAGGATGTGGTGGAGGTCTTGGGGAAGGGCCGGGGCCATCGTGGCTCAGATGTCCTGCCGCCCAGGCTCTGCTCCCAACATGGATCTGCTCCCTGGGCTGCTTCTCTGGTTCTGTCTGGCAGACACAGCCCTGCTCCCCAGCTCAGCTTGGGCTCCTGTTCTCTCCTTAGCTTGGCCCCATTCTGTTCCAGGAAATTCCAGCTCACACGGAGGACAGGACACCCGCGGGGTCTCCCTCATTAGCCTCCCCAGCCTGTCAATCAGGCTGACCTGGAGCATTGGCCTCTACCCATTGCTCCTGGGGACTGTCAGATTTCCCATAGACCCTTCCCCTTTCTTTTGGTACTGGGAGCTAGCCAACCAAACCCACACTGAGTTTTAGTAAGGGGCCAACAGTCCCCTTACACATTCAGTGAAACTGGGAGGTCTCTATGGAGTTTGGGGTGTGTGGTGAAATTCCGGGGGCTAGGGGCTAAGTTCCCTCTCAGATGCACACCTGCACAGCCGCGGAGGAGGCCACCAAGGGCCGTGCACTTAACCACCCGAGCCCTAGGGTACAACATGGCGAGGAGACACGCCTATCCCTCCCAGCTCCGGGACTGCGGCAGGGAGAGAGGACCCCCCCAGCCAAGGGGCTACGGTGGGGAGAGGTGGCTCTCTCCCAGCCCCAGCCCCGGAGCTGCTACGGTGAGAAGAGATGCTCTCCTCAAGCTCAGGTGCTGCTGCGAGGAGAGAGGGCTGGGGGGAGTCCTCTCTTCCTGCTGCAGCCCTGGGGCAGCCTGCACCCAAAACCCCTCATCCCCGTCCCCACCCCAGAGGCCGCACCCCTGGTGGACCTCACCCCCTCCCCTCGCACCCCAACCCTCTGCCTCAGCCCTGAACCCCTCAGCCCCGGCCCCAACCTAGAGCCCGTACCCCCAGGTGGACCTTGCTCCCTTCCCCCGCACTCCAACCTTTTGCCTCAGCCCTGAGCTCCCTCCCGCACCCTGAACCCTTGGTCCCCAGCCCCACCCCAGAACCTACACACCCAGCTGGAGCCCTCACCCCCACACCCAAACCCTCTGCTGCAGCCCTGAGGCCCCTCCCACACTCCAAACCCCTTGGCCACACCCCCACCAAACATCACCTCAATATTGGTGCACACAGTAAAATTAATTCCGCACATGGATGGGAAAAATTAGAGAGAACATTGGTTAGAGGTCCCTCTCAGGGTGAAACGGCAGTTTTGACAAACTATACCTTGTGGGGAGCATTTTGTAACCCCCATATTCTTCATCTGTATATAATTATGATATTGCATATAAAGCACCCAATGTGAGGTATCAGGGAAAAGGTTATGATTGGCTGAAAGTCACTGTTCTATCTAAATATGTATATCTTTAGTTCCTATGAAGTTATGAGATTGTGTTTTATGGTTGTCACCAAAACATGCTGTAAGTTGGGCAATCAGCCAGATATTAGCTCCCCAGAGACAACAGCAAGGAAAGTAACTGATGCCCGGGTGTCAAACAACCATCAACAGCCATTGTCCAGCAAGGGAGCTACAATTCAATGACTCACCTGCATAAGGTCACACCAGAGGAATTGCTCAACCTTGCCTGGGGACTCAGCAATGCCCACCACACGTCTGGACTTGTGTTCTCCAAGCACATGGACTAAGGATATAAGACAGAATGTAGGGGGCCCATGCTTTGCCTTTCTCCTGCCCCCACCTATGCTGCAAGCAACAAAGACACTCAGAAGAAGACTGAAGACTCCAACAGAGAAGAATGACCCGGGTTTAAGGGACAAACCTGTATATTAAGGACTGCAATATCCAGTGGGGTGAGAAAAACTGCTTAATCTAGATGTTGGGTGTCTAATAGGGTGAGAGTTTAGACTGCGTGCTTCTATTTTATTTTATTTTATTTTATTTTGGTAACCACTCTGACTTTTTGCTTATCACTTATAATCACTTAAAAACTATCTTTTGTAGTCAATAAATTTGTTTAACTGTTTATCTTTACCAGTGAGTTTCCCTGAAGTGTGTGGTAAATCTGCTCAGGTTTGCAAAGTCTAGTGTATACCCACTTTCCATTGATGAAGTGGTGAACCAATTAATAAATCTGCATTGCTCATCTTGAGCAGTGCAAGACACTATATTTCTGGGGTACAGTTCTGGGAGCTGGGGGGATTTGGCTGGTGCCTTTCTCTGTGTGATTCATGAGTGGCTCTGGGAGCATTTGTGCAATCTAGCTGGGTGCGGGGCTCCACATACAGTTGTGCCGAGTGACAACAGCACCTGGAGGGGCTTGCTGCTTGTCACTAGAAAACCATTGTGAGAGACAGCCCGGGCTGGAGAGGTAAGGGGTCAGAGCAGTCCCACAGTCCCAGCTGCACTCCAGGGATTTTGTCACAATAGTGTTAGGACAGAGTTGGGGGGTCTCTCTGGTGCTGCAGTGGGATTCAGTGGGCCTGGGGTCTCTCTGGGAATAGGGGACTGGGGGTGCAATGACAGTCAGTGGGAATGGGGTTCTCTCTGGGGCTAGGGATATAGTGACAGGCAGCAAGGTCGAGGAGCTGAAGTGACAAAGCAGTGAGAATGGATGGATCTCCGTGGCTACATTACGTCCCTGAGGCCTGTGCCAAGGGGTTCTGTCCTTCCTGGGGTCCTACCTCTGCCCTCACCTTCTCACTGTTCCTCACCCAGTCTCTCCTTGCTGTCCAGCTCTGAGCCTGTCCCTATAAGGTACAGGGCTGCCAGCCAGATAGGATGTGTCCCCCCCCATCATTTCTCTTGACCCCTTTCTTGCTTCTAGACTGCCCCAGGGCAGAGACCCACCAAAACTGCTGCATGTGCTGCCTTTAGGGCTCAGCTAGCTCCACTCTGCTCCTCTTCCTCCAGACACAGGACTCCCACACCCTGGGTGCTGACTCCAGGGCAGCTGTGCCAGTGAGTTGGCAATGCCTGCCCATGGAGAAATGGATTGGAAGGGAGCCGTGTGAGGTGGCAACTCTGGTAGAAGCTCTGCACCAATCAGAGACCCCCCTGGAACTTTAAAATTCCTCACCTGAGCTGTTGGTAGAATCTGAGCACAATGGAAGAGAAATTTTGAAACAGAAAATACTGTAATACATACTTTGTTCTTCTTGAATATAAATTTATTTTCACTGTGTTTATGAGGATCAGGGCTTGTGAAATCTTAGAGGAAGTGTAAGTGGAAATGGCTGGGTAGGCAGGGTTCAGGCTTATATCATCTTTGTGTTCAGAGCAATAGCAATGACAAGTGATTTGGAAAAATAACAATTTGGTTTAATAAGCATGTAACTGAAAGAAATGATACTGTACAAAGTGGAAATTTGATGGAGATTCTGTAGATTTCAACTCTAAAACAGTCAAGCAGGAGTTCAAGAAAAGTACTCTCAACCAATGAAACCCCAGGTTAGAAGCATTACAAATATTTCACTATCAGAGCAAACTCTCATTGGCTGATCCTGTTCAGAGGGCATGATAACAGCCAGAAAGCCACAGAAAGCTGAATCTCCTCAGTGTGGAGAAGTCCCCAGCTATTCTAGTTGGCCATGATTCCCCTTGAAAATTCCACTGGGAGGAGGGCATAGCCAGAGTGCACTGTGTTCTGCTGATTCCTAGCTGATACCCTTGAGAGCTTGAGGGCTGGCACAGAGCCTGCTCCAGAATCACAAAGCTCCTCCTCTCAGCTGTGTCCTGTTCCTACTGAGCACAGCTGAAAAACTAGCCCATTGTTTCCAGCCGTTTCTGAATTCTGCTTTTATCACATTACAATTTCTTACATATGTTACAATAAATGTTACATACTGTACTGCAAAGTAGAATTTCTGTATTGTTCTTCTGGCTGGCTTACTACAATGCTATGGAGCTGGGCAGGCCTCTATAAACCATAAATACCTTGTGTTGGTGGCCTGATTTGTTATAGCTATGGGAAATCAGGCACCTTATTTCTTTCCTTCTCTCCTACGGTGGGAGCCTGGGGTGATAAAGGGGAATTATTCTTTTTAATACTGATGGTCAGTGAAGGTAAGTATCAGTGACCCTTATACTAAGTATAGTGAACACTGTTGGATACATTATTATCCTTTTCTTTTTGTTACTAGTTTGGAAATACTACTTTTTAAAGAGAATCGTGGGGGAGCTCAGGTTAGGCCTGGTTGAAATATTTTGGATGACAAATTTTTCCACTTTTGGAAAAGAATGAAAAGACAGTGTTTTATCTCCACTTTCTCTCACTTTTTATCCCCCCCCCAAAAAACATTTTTTCAGTACATAAAAAACATGAAAGAAAGGGAGACAAAACCAAAAAAATGATTTCTTTTAAAAAGAAACAAACATTTTAGTTTTGGTGTTAAAAATTTAATGTAAAATTTTGTTCATCAAAAAAAGAAAGAAAAGAAAAAATGTGAAAATTTTCAAATAGAATTAAAACTATTTCCCCCCAAAAATGTTAATGAATCTTCACCTTCCCTCCCCCAAAATTAAACCAGCTTTACATAAGACCTCAAGAAGCGCTCTATGTAGCTCAAAATCTTGTATCTCTCACTAACAGAAGTTGGTCCAATAAAAGTTATTACCCCACCCACATTGTCTCTATGGGTATGCCTACACTGCAATTAGACACCTGAGGTTGGCTCATGCCGGCTAACTGGGGCTTAGGCTAAGGGGCTATTTAATGGCAATGTAGACGTTCCAGCTTGGGCTGAAGGTTAAGCTCTAGGACCCTGTGACAGGAGAAGTTCCCAGAACTTGGGCTGCAGTCTGAGCCAGAACATCTACACCACAATTGATCAGCCCTGCAACACAAGTCAACTGGCATAAGCCAACCACAGGTGTCCAATTGTAGTGTAGACATGCCTTAAGACTAAGAGTCAGGCAAATAAGGGCTTTGATACTATGATGATTGGCACTCTAGAACTACAACAGGATAGTTAGAATAGAAAAGACAACCATCTAGGTTCTATTCCCGGATTTCCTACAGACTTCCTGTGTGTGACATTAGGAAAATCTCTTAAGGTTATTTTCAGAGATACAAAGCATTCTTAGCTCCCACTCTGGATGTTCAACAATTCTGAAAATAATGCCCTTAATATCTCTGTGTTCCAGTTACTCTGCCGCTAAAACAAATATAATAATACTTCCTCTCACACAGGGCCGGCTCTAGGTTTTTTGCCACCCCAAGCAACAAAAACAACAACAACAAACAAACAAACAAACAAAGGGGTGGCAGGAATGCTGCCCTAGCTGGGGACAGTATTATTTCCTATGAAATAATAATTTTCTAATGTACTAGCCATAGTTAATATGTAGCAGTGCTCTCTAGCGGATGGTATCTCACACTCCGCTCCAGTAACTTTACTGTTTCACTTGAAATCATGAGTAGGGCCCTACCAAATTCATGGTCCATTTTGGTCAATTTCACAGCCAGGGGTTTTTAAAATTGGTCAATTTAATGATTTCAGATATTTACATTTGAAATTTCACAGGGGTGTAACCCTGAAGGTCCCAACCCAAAATGGGATCATATCATTGGGGGGGGGGTCACAAGATTGCCACCCTCACTTCTGTGTTGCTTTCAGAGCTGGGCTCAGAAGGGAGCAGCAGCTGAGCTTCCAGCAGTTAGAGGAGGTTCCCGGAGGCGAAGGTGGGTCCCATGCTATTGGGAGCACCCCCGCTGCGGGCTCCTGGCTGCTAGTCCCAGCTGGTGGAGGATTAATACAGGGGCCCTGGCCAATTTGGGGGCCCCCAGAAAAATGGATGCCCCAAGCCCTGGAAGCCCCGAGCTCCGGCTGCAGCCACAGGGGTTGAAACCCCAAGCCTGGATACCCCAAGTCCCAGCTGCGGAGCGGAAGCCCCAAGACCGGGCACCCAGAGCCTCAGCTGCAGCCACAGGTGGCGGAAGCCCCCAGCCTGGGTGCCCGGAGTCCTGATTGGAGCCATGGGAGATGGAAGCCGTGAGCCCAACTCCGGGGCTGCTGCAGCGCAGAAGTGAGGGTGCCCCGCGCTCACTTCTGCGCTGCCTCTGGAGCGGGATCTGAGCTCCCCAATAAGAGCGGCCATGCAGGGGAAGCCCAGCCCAGCCTGGCAGCTAGGAGCCCCTGGCTGGGGCGCTTCCAGCAGTGTGGGGAGATCAGATTTCTCCGGGAATTAAATGAAGAGTGTCGATCGGTGTGAGGGGGAGAGGGGATGTGGGGAGGGGCTATCAATGTCCGGGTCAGGGTGTGTGTGGGGGTGTTGGTGTGCAGGGGAGGGTGTGGAGAGGGGGGTGTCGGTGTGCGGGAGAGGGTGTGAGGAGGGGTTATCAGTGTGCAGGGCAGGGTGTGTGGGGGGGTGTCGGTAGGCGGAGGGGCTGTCGATGTGCAGGGGAGGGTGTGCGGAGGGAGTGTCGGTTTGCGGGGCGGGGGAGAAGGGATGTGGGGAGGGGCTATCAGTGTGCGGATCAGGGTGTGTGTGGGGGTGTCGGTGTGCGGGGG
>NC_048298.1:42338304-42357245 GCF_013100865.1 Trachemys scripta elegans
GTGCGGGTCAGGCTGTGTGGGGCTGTCGATGTGCGGGGCAGGGTGTGTGCGGGGGGAGGGGCTGTCGGTGTGCGGGGGAGGGTGCGGGGAGGGGCTATCAGTGTGCGGGTCAGGGTGTGTGGGGCTGTCGGTGTGCGGGGAGGGGCTATCAGTGTGCGGTCAGGGTGTGTGTGGGGCTGTCGGTGTGCGGGGAGGGTGTGGGGAGGGGCTATCAGTGTGCGGTCAGGGTGTGTGTGGGGCTGTCGGTGGGCGGGGCGGTGGAGCGGGCCCTGGAGCAGACTCTGGCCCGAGTCCGCCAGCACTAGGGGGCGGGCGAGCTCTCCCCGCCTCTGTCTGCAACCGCAGGAGCCGGCAGGACCGCTCGGTTTCCTGCTCCCCCGTCGCTCTTTGGGCCGAGCCGCGTCGAGTCCGCAGCCGCCGCCGAGCGAGGAGGGGCCGGGCAGCCAGCCGGAGCGGAGGCGCAGTGCAGGTAAGGGGCTCACGGCTCTCCGCGTCCGCATCCCGGCGTGGGCTCCCTCCCTCCCGCCCGCCAAGCACAGCAGGCTCAACCCGCCCCGCTCTCCCGGCGTGTCCCCGCCAGCCTGTGCCCGGCCCCGTCTCACCCTAGCGCTCGCCCGCCCCCCAGCCAGCCTGTGTCCCTTGCTCCGTCCTTCGCTGCCACCCAGCGTGTGTCCTTTGCACTCTGGCGGCGCTGCTCCTCGCCTGCCCCATTGCCACGTTCCCACCTCCCGCTTGGCTTCCCCCGCTCGTTCGGGCAGGGGCTCGGAGGTGCCCTGCACCGCTACCCTCCTTCGCCTACAGACCGCAACTCTCTCCTGTGGCACGTCTCCTTTCCCCCTTCCTCCCCCCGGCCTGTGCCCCTTGTTCCTCCCCGTTCACTGTCTCCTCTGCCGGCAAGTAAACCACCCTTCCAGCCAGCAGCCCTGAGCCCTTTCCATTTCCACCCTCTCCTGGAGTCTCAACGTCCCTGTGTGCTTTGCTCTTCTTCCTTTCTCCGCCGACTAGTTTCCTTCTTCGGTCCCTGCCACAAAAATTCACGCTCCTAAAAGGGAAAAAATTGGGCTGTTCTACACCAGGTCTCTACATCGCCCCCCCCCCCAATGTGGGGAAAATACGAAAGGTAAAAAATGACTGTAAACTTCGGCTTGCACAGGACCAAAGGGCGGGGCAAGATGGAAACGAGTTTGTGTGCTGGCTCCAGGACATTGAATCAGAGATGAAGTGTGTGAAAAGAGTATTTCAGGTGATGTCACGGAGTCCGTGATGCTCTGGAACTGCTCCCCACAAAGCCAGTCAGGACTTTGGGGAGCCTCCTCTCCCTCGGAGCAGACTGTCTTCAGGGCAAGAAGCTCACATGGCTTCATCTCCTGGGTCTCTCCTGGGAGCATTCAGCCTATGCCCCTCCGTGTGCTTCCCACAGCGAGTCCGCCCAGGTGGGGTCCTGGGGAAGCCAAAGGGTTCCGCACCCCCGACTTCGCAGTCAGACGTGATTCTCGGCCAGCCAGTAAAACAGAGGTTTATTAGACGACAGGAACATGGTCTAAAACAGAGCTTGTAGGTCCAGCGAACAGGACCCCTCCACTGGGTCTATTCTGGGGCCCAGCAAGGCCCTTCCAGTCCCCAGCTAGCCCCAAACTCCAACCCCTGTCCAGCCCCTCCTTCTTTGGGCTTTGTCTCTTTCCTGGGCCAGGAGGTCACATGATCCCTTTGTCTCCAACACCTTTAATTGGCACCTTTGCAGAGGAGGGGCCCAGGCCATCAGTTGCTAGGAGACCGAGTGCCAGGCATTTATGTACACTGGCCCTTTGCTCTGCAGCAACCATACACCCTTATCCCACCACCTAGATACTTAGGAACTGCTTAGGGGAAACTGAGGAAAACATTAAGACCAGTCCCACTTCATCACAGGTGTGGAGAGAGAGCTGGATGCTTCCCAACCTAGTGCTATGGATGCATTCCTCACAGAGAGGAGATAAAGTTTGCAGATGTCTGATAAGTTTTGGACTGGGTTTGCTTACAGTGATTTAGGACTTCAGTATTAATAGCTGTAAACTGAAAAGGGCTTTTCTGGTTTTCACTGTTACTTGCAATCACCTGTTATTGGTACAAAACAACTAAAAAAAGAGTAGAATTAGCCCTTCCATTTCAGTTTTGAATTGTGTAACTTTGCTTATCTCTTCACATCTTTATGCTGCTATTTGTAGAAATGCATTCCTAACATTTTAGCCTTGATACATAAGTAAGCTTGATTTTGCTTCTCAGCTCAACTTTCCTCCTATGTGACTTTGTAGCCTGATGCCAATTCTGATTCCATCCATCATCCAACAGTGAAAAGCTTTAGTTTTCCCCAAAGACCTAGCCTAGTTTTATCAGTATAACTATGTCAGTTAGGGGGCTGACTTTTTTTTTTTTTTTTTTTTTTTTTTAACCAATGTGGCTTTACTCTGGTAAAAGCCCTACTGTGGAGGTAGTTATACAAATATATTACACTAGTATAGTTATTTATTTTCTAGTATGGGAATAACAAAAGCAGTGTAAAGTGTCATTATATTGATATAACTGTATTTATACTAAGGGGACTGTACTATGTTAACTGTCAGTTTTCTAATATAGACAAACCCCTTATGTTGTTGGAGAAGGAGGAAATACTGCTGTAAAGAAGAAAAAGTAATTTTTTAAAATAGCATTTTACTAAATGTTCTGTAACTGATCATGGAAATCATCAATACAAAAGTTATCTGTGGTTAACCTGACATTCAACAAAACACTAAAGACATTAGTGTAGGGACCAATCCTGCATTGGCAGGGGAATGAGCTAAGGAACCAATTCTGCAGTTGGGTAGATCCTCATGGATCTTACTGCGGGATCTGGGTCTAAATGATCGAATACATCACTTTGATCTCCAGTTTTTCTACTTCTGTTATTGTGAAGTAGAAAGGTAAATATAGATCATAAATTCTATATCTTTGTGCATCTGTCACTATAGCAGCTACTAGATAGTATAAAGCCCTGTCTACCCTGGGTTCAGTTTTTGCCTGAGCCACTATCTATCTATGGGACCTTGGTCTTTACCCCATTTTTCCCACATGTAAAATTGGTGTAATGATACCTATCTACTTTTGTAAAACCCTTTGATAACTGATGAAAAGCATTATATAAAACGTTAAGTTATTTAATAATAATTAAATAAAAATACATGAACCCATCTAAATGGCTCACACTAAAATTACTCTCTTGTCAAGGACTGAAAACACTGGATAACCAGATAATATTTTATATTAAGTTTTAGAGTTCAATTGTGCATTTGTGGTATGAAAATAGTTCACTAAAGCCCTGATCTTGTGAACACTTGTGCATATGCTTAATTTTACTCACCGGAGTATTCTCATTGAAATCAATGGGACTACTCACATGAGTAAAATTAAAGGATGTGCATAAGCATTTGTAGGATTGAGGCCTAAAGGATTAGGCACCTATACTGCGAATGCTTACTCATGCTCTACTGGTCCTTTTGATATCAATAGGATTACTATTGGAAGGGGAGAGGTTTTTTCAGGTTTGTAGTTATTTTTATTTTTGTAATCAATCTACTACTAAACACTAAAATATTTAACATTCGGTTCTATGGGGATTAAGTTAATAGTATTTAGTAGCCGTAGCAGTACTGGTAGCCCTAATGTGCTGGAATCAGAGCATAATCAATAGCTGATAGTTGGATCAAGGTCAAAGTTTCTACTAGTAAAGACTATATGGTCTCCATTCAGCCTCTTCCTTTCAGATTATAAATACACACATACCGGTTGCTTTTAACATATCATAGAAATTAAGTAAGACTGAGATGGACTGGCATTTCTCACTAGTCAAGAGTATACCTGTGTGTGATACCTAAATGTCAAAGGCTCTAGTGGAGGCTTCAGTGAAGCATAATTTTCTGTTAATTTCATGGCAAAATTGTCTTCATGCTTAACTAAATGAATGGTGTTATGCTTGGAGGGCTAACTACATCTCTGTCCTCTGTCTGAGCGTACCTCTTAAAGTGTTAGACCTTGTATCTTTACCTCTACAGGGGTAGAATTCCATATTTCTCCCACATTGAGACCCGGAGTGGTACTACCCTATGTTTCAGGCATGTTTTCCCAGCCAAGTCCGACTAGGTTCAGCACCTGTGGTTCTTCTCTTTGAGAGTTTGTGACCAGACAGCTGACTTAAACCAAAATATTGTTTAATCTTAACAATAGGAATAAAGCACTTGGACTGTTAATTTTTTTTTCTCTATCTTAAAGCCCTACCATTCTCTGATTGTGGGCCAGATAGGCCTAGCTTCTTTAGACACCCCAGCAGGCCCTGGGTGTCAACTTGAACAGCTCCCCAGCAACAACAGGACTGGCCTGTTGATAGTGCAGTTTATCTGCTGGCTTCCAGCATTGAGCCCATGTGGCAAAACAAGTTTTGTAAGGAGCCTGAAGATAAAATATTCACAGTTAATAGCTTGGGTGTTTCTCTAAAGTCTAAACAACTTTGAAGTGTCTATGGAGAGGAGGGCGTTGGGTGACTTATCTCAAGCCATTGTTTCACTTCCTGCTTATTTTGAAACTTCAGATTGTAACTGTGTGTAATGTGTGTGTGATTAACCTTGTAAATAACTCGCTGTTTTCTTTCCTATTTTAATAAATCTTTATATAATTTATTATAAGATTGGATAGAAGCAGTATCAATTGATCTGGGGTAAATGACTTGTCCCTTGGGACTTGGAGTAACCTGAATATTGCTGAAATTCTTGTTGTAAGGGACCATCTATCACAAAGGTATGCTCACCTGGATGGAAAGACAGATAGGAGTACCCAAGCGGACATGTTTAGGCTGTTAGAGTGCCTAAGGAGTTTACATGTGATAACTGGCTGATGAAATCTGACACTGGAAAGGACACAGAGTTCATGGCCAATTTGCTGTTTGTGCCATGGTTCCTAACAGGCTGCGCTGAGGATAGTAGTCACGCTCAAATCACTTATTTTAATACTTTTTTATTAATCAAGTATTTTGTTTATACACTACACTGGCACAGAGTGCTTGGGAAAAAAAGAAAGAGGAAGGAAGTTGTATTCAAAGCTTTTAATAAAGTTAAAAACCCTTATCACATGAGAGCAATAGCAAATAAATATACTAAAGCACTAGACAGCATCACATTTCCTCAGCATGTCATCATGTGATGCAAGGATGTGGGTACATCAGGCATCCCTTGTTTCCCTTACTCACCAGGACCTAGTTCCAGTGATGACAGGGGCTCTTTGTCTGTACCAGGCCTGCAAATCAGTAGTGTCTTGAGACCACTCCTGGTGAAAGCTCTTGCCCTTTTCCTTCCAGATGTTGTGTAGGGCACAGCACACCATAGCAATATACATGGCATTAGGAATATTGGCATTCAAATGGGTTATCCTGCCTTCAGTTGGCCAACTACACATTCTGTCACCATCCTGCAACTACTCTGTGTGCAATTAAACCTCTCTCTTCCAGGTGCTCTTATATCATGGTACAGTTTCATGAGCTGTGCCAACAGAGAGTAAAAACAACAGTGGGTACAGACACCCCATTCATAACCATGTTATTTGAACACAAAAGGACCTTATTCCCTCCTAACAAGTAAATGCCAAATCACCTTAGCACCCTTGCCAGTGCATCCCACACTGGTGTTACTAAACTTGCCTTTATGGTTGGTCAATACCTGAATAACAATTGAGTAATATTCTTTACAGTTGACATATTTATGTGCTTCTTGAGGTGAGCAAATCATGGGCACACATGCATCATCAATGATCCCAGCACTGTTCAGGAACCCCATTCTCTCAAAGCCAGCTATTACTTCAGGCACAATAGCTATGTCCATCACCCATAGGTAATCAACAGCAATAACTGCCTCACAAATCACCACTAACTGTCAAGTTGCCAACACCAAACTGGTTAGCTATGGATCTGTAGCAGCGAGGGGTAGCCAACTTACAGATGGTGCTGATACCCCACTTCTGGACTGGGACCAGCCACCCTTGTTTTGGATATTCTGGTGCTGAAGGATTGGGCCAAGCTCCTAACAGATCTCCACGAAAGTGGCCATCCTCGCACAGACCTTCTGGAGCCACTGGTGGTCATCCCAGGTCTGCATGACAATGTAGTACCACTCTGTGCTTGTGGTCCTGCACCAGATGTATTGGTCTTCACAGGGGGAATCTGCAGCAATTACAGCATGCAGCAGCTGTTTCCACTCTGCCGTAACAACATCCAGCCAGCATGATTGCCTAAAGACCTGCTGCCACCTCCTGAGGGTCACCAGCCACTGCTGAAATGACCTCAACCATGCCCCATACCTTCAATCCGCATCCTGCTCCAATAACAGCACAGCCAAAAGCAGGAACAATTCATCCACTGGTGCTGGATCCATGCCTTAGCACAAGCTGGAATGGACAGAATGAGAAGTATGCACAGCTGGAAGTCCCTCAGTTTAAAGAGCTGGAGATTTAAGAAAACTTCTGCACAGGTGCTCAGGAAGGACAGACAATTTCTTCCACAACACACATGAAACAATTCTTAGAGGGACTTAAGTTAGGTACTAAAAACTCTGGAATTCACCCCCAGAAATCTTAGCATTGAACCCGAGTTACCCGCAGTGCCAGTGTGGACGTGGCTACAAGGGTATGAGTCAAGTGCAGCTCTGCAGAGTAGGTGTCTGAAGACAGACTTGGCTAATCCAGGTACCAGGAAGTTTGAGATGGGGGGGGGAGGGTTATTTATTTTTAATGCTATGAGAAATATATTTAGAAGTTCAAGTGTAGCTACAATTACCACCTGTTTGATAGCTCAAAAAAAAAAAAAAAAAAAAAAACCACACCACCACCATGGTGTCTTAAAGTGGGTATACATAACAAATTATAGCAAGGTTTATTCAATCATTCCATAGTAACCAAGAACAAAATAAATGCATTAAATTAAAATCAGAAATCAGTTACTTGCCAACACACTATTCCCACTTGTAAAAAGTGTGACTGGAACATGCATACACTGGATTATAATCATACAAAAAAACAAATACATACATAGTATCGCTGTATTATGCTCTATCACTGTATACAAAACAAAAAATAAGTATTCAGAACGATTGCTACACACAAATTTCATAAAATATTTTACAAATATCTACCATTAAACTCCCAAACTCTTTCTATAGTAGTATCCTTCTCATCGTAAAATATTGCCATTTATGCATCTAAATCAAGTTCCCTCCTATATGTCCTGTCCCACCTGTGCCGGATGTGGAGCTGCTCTGTAATCATCCATGAATACCATATGGCTACCTGGTTATTAGGGTCTTTACTGCATGGGTAACTCAACAGGGCTGTGGGAGGAATCCACTTGCATGGCTAATCTTCATGGGATGGAGGGACAGAATAACTAATGCCTTTTGTCTTCTTTAACATCCCACAATAGTATGTCTGGGGTTGATGGTCCTTTCCTGTTGACAGATCTAACACCTGTTGGAGATCAGCACTTCACACTAGTTAATGTCTCTCTCCTGTCTGATGATTTACAGAGTCACAAAGGCTCACAATACTACTGCTCAAATATTACCTTACAATATGGGATACAGATGTTACAAGTGAGATTAATGCATGCAGCAACTCACAAGCATTCAATAAAGTCTAAACACATTCTTATAATTCTGCTACTTATTTTAATAGTACTAACACTCACGGGAAGCAGACTGATTCCAGCTATGTATGTATCAGTTTTATTGGAGACCTGGGGACTTTGGCATGAGTTGGACCCTGATCTGCTAGTGTCACAATACCAACTACTGTAATAAGAGCCATCCCAGCTGCCAATAAGTAAAGTGTGCTAACAGAAACAAAATTGGAAAGTGCTGTGTGTTTCCCCTCCCCCCTCTCCCCTGCTCCCCCCAACCTGGACAACATGCAGTGAACGAAGAGCACCAGGAAGCAGGATAGATAAAATTTGGTATGGGGGGGGGTTGGATTTTGTTTATGTAAATCAGATTTTTTTTTTTATTTTATCATTTAAAATATTTTAAAAATAGTCCTGTTTAAAATGAAATCTGAATTGAATACAAAAATATGTTGAAGCCTACACTTTTATAATTTAGTTGTGTGTGTAGTAATATGTATTTGTATATACTGGAAATCAGTGTGTTTCAATCTGTGAGTGTGGGGGTGGGGAGGGAGGGGTGTTGTCAGTTGGCTTGAATGTGTTTTCTTTCCATGTCCTGTCCTAGCTCTGCTCAGGTAGCTGACCCAGCAGACCTCGATAGTACTACCCAAAAAGATCAGACTCGGTTCAGTGGCGAAGGCACGTAGCCAGACGTATTGTCAATGAAGCACAGTACTAGCCACCCCATGGATTCTGCAGGTACACTAGCACAAGTATATCCGCTACAATGGACCAGCTCAGACAGCAGTGGAACTTTCTGCTGTTCCCTAGGCCGGACAGAGGGTTAAGGCAAGTTACCCTGACATTTATAGACTGAGACAACCAACTGGGGTACACAATTTACATACAACTTTACGTATTTCATGACAGCTGTTTGTTACCTCCCCTTGTTCCTGATATCTTGGACAAAACATCCCTGTACTAGCTGGAATATATTTATATAAATATTTAGTGCCTAATACACTAGCAACAACTTTGCCAAGTTTATGTACTGGATAGTGAACTTGGAAGCATCTGCTTTAATACATGGCCTGACTTTGGTTCACAGCCTCTTGTTCAGGCCTCAGATTTTGCACCAGGTCCAGTATTCCAGGCTTGTTCTCTCCACTACTGGGGGTGAGGGAGGGAAGGAAGGAAGCTACTGAATTTCATCTAAAGGTTGAGAATCAAACATAAAAATCTAATAAATCCCCACACGCACTAGAACCTGATGACAGTGAAGAGAGAGAAAGAAAGGAGCAACTTTCCTTCCCTTCTACTCTTGTTACTCCATCCTTGTCTCTACTGCTATTGTTCTCCACTTTGTTAGTTTCCTAGACCTGAAGAAGAGCTCTATGTAAGCTCGAATGCTTCTCTCTCCCCAACAGAAGTTACTCCAATAAAAGATAATACCTCACCCACTTTGCCACTCTTCTCCATTGTCGTGCATGTACCATGCTCTGTTCTCATGGAAGGCACTCCTATGGCCTTGGCTACACTTGCAGATGTACAGTGCTGTGAGTTAAACCTGACTTCGTGCACTGAGTAGGGAAAGCACTGCAGTCTGTACTCACTGACAGCGGCCCAGCGCACTGACGTGGCCACATTTGCGGCAATTGCAGCGCTATTGGGAGCGGTGCATTATGGGCGGCTATCCCACAGAGCACCTTTTCCCATTCTGGCGCCGTGGGTTGTGGGAAGGGGGTGTGGGTGTGGGGCATTCTGGGTCCCGTCCCAACGCCCAGTGATGCATCGCTTCGCATCCCAGAAATCCCTTTGTTTCCGTTCAACTTTGGCGTCATCTTTCAACGGTTTCTGTGCAGCGCGATTTGTCTGCGGGAAATGGAGCCCGAATTGCTGAGGCATATGCTGACTTATCTCGCCAGCACGTCACATTTGGTTGTCGAACTATTCCTTAAGAGCCAAAGTGACAGTGAGAGTGAGGAGTCCGACGATGCTATCGAGCCGCGTAATGCATACGACATGAAATTGCTTGTGGCATTCACGGACATGCTCAGCACCATGGAACGCCGCTTTTGGGCTCGGGAAACAAGCACTGAGTGGTGGGATCACATCGTCATGGAAGTCTGGGATGACGAGCAGTGGCTGCAGAACTTTTGGATGAGAAAAGCCACTTTCATGGGACTGTGTGAGGCGCTTGCCCCCACCCTGCGGCGCAAGGACACGAGATTGAGAGCTGCCCTGCCAGTGGAGAAGCGGGTGGCTATTGCAATCTGGAAGCTGGCAATTCCAGACAGCTACCGGTCAGTCGCAAACCAGTTTGGAGTGGGAAAGTCGACCGTTGGAATCGTGTTGATGCAAGTTTGCAAGGCCATTAATCGCATCCTACTCAGAAGAACCATGACTCTGGGTAACGTGCAGGAAATAGTGGATGGCTTTGCACAAATGAGGTTCCCAAACTGCGGAGGGGCGATAGATGGGACGCACATTCCTATTATGGCACCACCCCACCTAGGATCAGAGTACATTAATCGAAAGGGGTATTTCTCTATGATTCTCCAGGCGCTTGTGGATCACCATGGGCATTTCATTGACATTAACACAGGCTGGCCCGGAAAGGTGCGTGACGCACGCATCTTTCGGAACACTTGGCTGTTCAGGAAGATGCAGGCCAGGACTTTTTTTCCCAGAGTGGAAGGTCATGGTAGGAGAAGTTGAAATGCCCATTGTGATCCTTGGCGATCCCGCTTACCCGTTAATGCCGTGGCTCATGAAACCCTACACAGGGAGCCTTGACAGCAGCAAGGAATGGTTCAACTACAGGCTGAGCCGGTGCCGAATGACTGTGGAGTGTGCCTTTGGCCATTTAAAGGCCTATTGGCGATCTCTGTATGGGAAGCTGGACTTGGCCGAAAACAGCATCCCCACGGTTATATCCGCGTGCTGTGCCCTCCATAATATATGTGAAGGGAAGGGTGAAGCTTCACTCAGGCATGGACCTCTGAGGTTCAACACCTGGAGGCTGAATGTGCACAGCCAGAGAGCAGGGCTATTACAGGGGCCCAGCGCGGGGCTGCAAGGTTTAGGGATGCCTTGAGGGAGCAATTTGAGGCTGAAAACCAGCAGTGATACCTGGTGCCCTGCACGGGAGTGAAGTGCAGTAGTTCCAATCTTTAGGAATCAGTGTTTGCTAAGCAGACAAGCAGATTTGCAGTGCCTGTTTATTTCCTGGGCTAAGGGAGTCTTTTACTTTATGCAATAATAAAGAATGTTTTCAAAGCCAAAAAATCCATTTATTGAAAAGAAACAAGGGGGTGGAGTGGGGAACAGTACAATCACAGATTCGCGTATGTCCTGTCTGTGCTGTGCAGCAAGTGCTGCACTTCAGGATAGCTATACTGCATGGTGATGGGGGTTGAGTGCAGAGGGTAAGGGTTGTGGTTTTCAGGGCTGGGTGATGAAGATACTGGTGTTGGAGGCAGCGGGTGGCATGAAGAACATGGAAGTTGGGGAAAGTGGGTTGGAGGTGACAGTGGGGCACAATGGAGAGTTTTGGGACAAGGGCTGTGGGGCGGCGGGGGGGGGGGGAAGGTTGCGGTACTGCTCCTCTTTCTGCATGGCTACCAGCTCCTGGATAGGGTCTGCTTGGCACTTCAGGATGCTTATGAGCCTGTCAGTGCTTTGCTGCCGGTGCGCGGTGCTTTGCTGCCGGTGCGCTGCGTTTTCCTGGCGGATCCTGCTTTCTCTCTCCCTCCAGTTCTGTGCTTTCTCGTTCTCTTTAATAGATTGCCACATCACTTCTTGCAGCATGTCTTCTTTGCTTTTTCGTGGTCTCTTCCTGAGTCTTTGCAGTCTCTGAGCAGGCGATAAGAGGGACGGCTGAGGTCTCAAGGTTGATGCAGCTGTATAGGCAAAATGCAACATTTAACAGAGGCAGCATTGTTTATACCTGACAGAGTAATAATTCCCCCCACGCTTAAGGAATAGAAAACACACAGGGTCTACACAATAGCATAATTTTCCCATCGGAAACAGAGTGCACACATCCCACGGGAGCCTCAAAATGGTGAGTAAGGGGGGACTGATTGTTTCAGGGCTGCACTATCCTCTGGGTTTCTGTGCCTTGGGGAGAGCCAACAGCTTCAGGGGGCACCTACACTGAACACTGTCCCAACATTTTCCACAGGAGTTCGTCCTGGACGATATCTCGCTGCTGAGGGTGACCTGGGAAGCAAGGGAGAGTCTTCTACTGCAATGCGGCTTCCGCCCTGGCCCATATGCAGCTTGCCTGTGTGCAGCAATGGTCTCCCTGCCCCTCGCAGCACAGTGGTGTGGGTATGTTAGCCTGGCTGGGACAAGGACCACGGTGGCTCTCCTGATAAACCTGCGCAAGCGCATTGCACACGTTCTGGATGAGACATTCGAGGAGATTACCGAGGCCGATTACCACGATGTGATAAACCACATCAATGCACTATTCCACATCTAGGCATGCATGCCTAACTCTCCTCTCCCAAAGAGCCTGCACCGAAAAAAATCCTTCCCGGGGGAAAAAAAAAAAAAACGCTTACCGGGAATCTGCTTTTCTTTTTGTCCTCCACCAAGTACTGGCCGCTGCAACTGGCTGCCTTCCTCCTGGCTCGAGAAGAGCTCCTGGCTGCATGGCTCCAGGGATTCTGGCGTGTCTCCATCTGGCCCACCACCATGACTCCCGTTTTCCTCCTCCTCCCCCCACACCGGCTCTGAAGTGTCCATGGTGGTGCTCGGAGTGGAGGTGGGGTTAACCCCAAATATAGCATCCAGCTCTTTGTAGAATCAGCAGGTCGTGGGGGGAGCACCCGCGCGGCCGTTTGCGTCGCGGGCTTTGCGGTAGGCACTCCGCAGCTCCTTCACTTTAATCCTGCACTGCAGGGCGTCCTGGTCATGGCCCCTTTCCATCATGTCCTTTGATACCTTCCCGAAGGTATCGTAATTCCTATGGCTGGAGCGCAGCTGGGACTGGACAGCTTCCTCCCCCCAAACACTGATGAGGTCCAGCAACTGGGGCTCGCTTGGCGCGTGGAGGCATGGTCACCTGGAAAGATTCGCTGATAGCACTCCACGCCACTCCTGAGCAAACAGGAAGGGGATCTTTAAAATTCCCGGGGAATGTAAAGGGTGGGTCACATGGTTGGTTACCTGAGGCCAGGGCAGTAGAGTTTGAACTGATGACCAGAGTGGTTAGAACAGCATTGTGGGATACTGCCGAATAATTCTGGAGGCCATTCACAGTGCATTGGGCGGCCACACTGGCGTTGCAGCAGCAGCGCAATACTCGCTATTCTCAGAGAGGTGGAGTACATGCAGCGCTGCAACCATGGAGATACAGCGCTGCAACCACGGAGATACAGCGCTGCAAATGCCTTGCCAGTGTGGACGGGGAGTGAGTTACAGTGCTGGGGGCGGCTTTACAGCGCTGTAATTCGCAAGTGTAGCCAAGGCCTAAAACTCTGGAACTGAAAGGCACAACAATTTGAAGTGGCTCCTTACTCTGGAGTAGAATGCAGTGCAGATAGGAGAATGGAGTGGGAGGAAACAGCAACCAGTAACTCTACCCTCTAAATGTAGTTTCTTGTAACAGCTGCAACCCCTCAATCTCTTTGTTTCAGAGGAGCAGCAGCTGTGTTAGTCTGTATCCGCAAAAAGAACAGGAGTACTTGTGGCATCTTGGAGACTAAAAAATTTATTTGAGCATAAGCTTTCGTGGGCTACAGCCCACTTCATTGGATGCATAGAATGGAACATATAGTGAGGAGATATATATACATACAGAGAACATGAAAAGGTGGGAGTTGCCCAACCAACTCTAAGAGGCTAATTAATTAAGATGAACTGTTGTCAGCAGGAGAAAAAAAACTTTTGTAGTGATAATCAAGATTGCTCATTTAAGACAGTTTGACAAGAAGCTGTGAGGATACTTAACATGGGGAAATAGATTCAATATGTGTAATGGTTCAGCCATTCCCAGTCTCTATTTAAGCCTAAGTTGATTGTATCTAGTTTGTATATCAATTCAAGTTTTGAAGCTTTTCTGTTGCAAAATTGCCACCTTTAAATCTGTTACTGAATGGCCATAGAGGTTGAAGTGTTCTCCTACTGGTATTTGAATGTTATGATTCCTGATGTCAGATTTGTGTCCATTTATTCTTTTGCGTGGAGACTGTCTGGCTTGGCCAATGTACACGGCAGAGGGGCATTGCTGGCACATGATGGCATATATCACATTGGTAGTGTGCAGGTGAATGAGCCCCTGATGGTGTGGCTGATGTGATTAGGTCCTATGATGGTGTCACTTGAATAGATATGTAAAAAGCAACAGAGAGTCCCGTGGCACCTTTAAGACTAACAGATGTATTGGAGCATAAGCTTTCGTGGGTGAATACCCACTTCGTCAGACGTCTGCGTTGCATCTGACGAAGTGGGTATTCACCCACGAGAGCTTATGCTCCAATACATCTGTTACTCTTAAAGGTGCCATAGGACTCTCTGTTGCTTTTTACAGATCCAGACTAACACGGCTACCCCTCTGATACTTGAATAGATATGTGGACAGAGTTGGCATCGGGCTTTGTTGCAGGGATAGGTTCCTGGGTTAGTGTTTTTGTTCTGTGGTGTGTTCTTTGTGTTTTTGTTCTTAGTGTTTTTGTTCTGTGGTTGCTGGTGAGTATTTGCTTCAGGTTGGGGGGCTGTCAGTAAGAGAGGACAGGTCTGTCTCCCAAGATCTGTGAGAGTGAGGGATCATCTTTCAGGATAGGTTGTAGATCTTTGATGATGCGCTGGAGAGATTTTAGTTGGGAGCTGAAGGTAACGGCTAGTGGCGTTCTGTTATTTTCTTTGTTGGGCCTGTCTTGTAGTAGGTGACTTTTGGGTACTCTTCTGGCTCTGTCAATCTGTTTTTTCACTTCAGCAGGTGGGTATTTTAGTTTTAAGAATGCTTGATAGAGATCTTGTAGCTGTTTGTCTCTGTCTGAGGGATTGGAGCAAATGTGGTTGTATCTTAGGGTATGTCTACACTACGAAATTAGTTCGAATTTATAGAAGCCGGTTTTATTGAAATCGGTTGTATACAGCCGATTGTGTATGTCCACACAATAAAATGCTCTAGGTGCTCTAGTCGGCAGACCGCGTCCACAGTACGAGGCTAGCGTCGACTTCCGGAGCATTACACTATGGGTAGCTATCCCACAGCTATCCCACAGTTCCCGCAGTCTCTGCCGCCCCTTGGAATTCTGGGTTGAGATCCCAATGCCCGGATGATGCAAAACAGTGTCGCGGGCGGTTCTGGGTACATGTCGTCAGGCCCCTCCCTCCCCCGTCACAGCAACGGCAGACAATAGATTCGCGCCTTTTTATCTGGGTTACCTGGGTTACCTGTGCAGACAACATGGAGCCCGCTCAGCACAGCTGAGCTCACCGTCACCATATGTCCTCTGGGTGCCGGCAGACGTGGGACTGCATTGCTACACAGCAGCAGCTGCTAACTGCCTTTTGGCGGTAGACGGTGCAGTAGACTGGTAGCCTTCATCGGCGATCTGGGTGCTGGCAGCCGTGGGGCTTGCCTTTTGGCAGTAAATGGTGTATTATGACTGTTAGCCGGCCTATTACAAGTCGGGTCATCGCACGTTAGCAGAGTCTTCCCTGAGCAGCAGCTCGTACAATAGGCCTGAAGACCATCGTCATACACCGCCCCGTATTTGCTGCCAAGCACCCAGAAAGATGCCGAGGGCTATCAGTCACGCTGCACCGTCGTCTTAAGATGTAAAAAATAGATTTTCTCTGTATTCATTTGCTTCCCCCTCCCTCCGTCAAATCAACGGCCTGCTAAGCCCAGGGTTTTCAGTTTAATCTTTGGGGGGGACCAGTCTGTGACAGTTGTTTGTGTCTCTCCCTGATGCACAGCCACCGTTCTTTATTTTAATTCCCTGTGCCTGTACGCCATGTCGTCACTCGGCCCCCCTCCCTCCTTCCCCTAGGCCGTCAGATACTACGTTTGCGCCACAGCTCGAGCCGAGAAGCGGTTCGCGCCTTTTCTTTGAATTCTGGGTTGAGATCCCAATGCCCGGATGATGCAAAACAGTGTCGCGGGCGGTTCTGGGTACATGTCGTCAGGCCCCTCCCCCCTCGTCACAGCAACGGCAGACAATAGATTCGCGCCTTTTTACCTGGGTTACCTGTGCAGACAACATACCACGGCAAGCATGGAGCCCGCTCAGCTCAGCTGAGCTCACCGTCACCATATGTCCTCTGGGTGCCGGCAGACGTGGGACTGCATTGCTACACAGCAGCAGCTGCTAACTGCCTTTTGGCGGTAGACAGTGTAGCATGAGTGATAGCCGTGGGGCTGGCAGCCGTAGTGCTGCATTGCACCAGCCCCTTGCAGGCGATGGTATATTATGACTGGTACCCGTCGTCGTCGTACTGGTATGGCTGTCAATCATGGCCACCTGGGCAGACATGCTACTGTTTCGATGATGACGGTTACCAGTCATAATATACTATTTTCTGCCAATTGCCCAATATTGTCTGCTAAGCACCCAGAAGAGGCCGAGGGCGATGCTGGGTGCTGGCGGACGTGGGGCTGGCAGACGTGGGGCTGCATTGCTACACAGCAGCAGCCCCTTGCCTTTTGGCAGATGATGGCATATTATGATTGGTACCCATCATCGTCATACTGGTATGGCTGTCACTCATGCTGCAGCGTCGGCTGCCACCTTAAGATGTAAAAAATAGATTTGTTCTGTGTTCATTTGCTTCCCCTTCCTCCGTGAAATCAACGGCCTGCTAAGCCCAGGGTTTCCAGTTTAATCTTTGGGGGGACCATTCTGTGTGACAGTTGTTTGTGTTTCTCCCTGTTCCTGTACCTGTACGCCATGTCGTCACTCGGCCCTCCCTCCCTCCCGCCCTCCTTCTCCTGGTCCATCAGATACTACTTTCGCGCCTTTTTTCTGACCAGGCGCCATAGCTAGCACTGGGATCATGGAGCCCGCTCAGATCACCGCGGCAATTATGAGCACTATGAACACCACGCGCATTGTCCTGGAGTACATGCAGAGCCAGAACATGCCAAGGCGAAACCCGGACCAGGCGAGGAGGCGATTGCAGCGCAGCGACGAGAGTGATGAGGAAATTGACATGGCCATAGACCTCTCACAAGGCACAGGCCCCAGCAATGTGGAAATCATGGTGTTACTGGGGCAGGTTGATACCGTGGAACGCCGATTCTGGGCCCGGGAAACAAGCACAGACTGGTGGGACCGCATCGTGCTGCAGGTATGGGACGATTCCCAGTGGCTGCGAAACTTTCGCATGCGTAAGGGCACTTTCATGGAACTTTGTGACTTGCTTTCCCCTGCCCTGAAACGCCAGGATACCAAGATGAGAGCAGCCCTCACAGTTGAGAAGCGAGTGGCAATAGCCCTGTGGAAGCTTGCAACGCCAGACAGCTACCGGTCAGTCGGGAATCAATTTGGAGTGGGCAAATCTACTGTGGGGGCTGCTGTGATCCAATTTGCCAGGGCAATGAAAGACCTGGTGATAGCAAGGGTAGTGACTCTGGGCAACGTGCAGTCAATAGTGGATGGTTTTGCTGAAATGGGATTCCCAAACTGTGGCGGGGCCATAGACGGAACCCATATCCCTATCTTGTCACCGGAGCACCAAGCCACCGACTACATAAACCGCAAGGGGTACTTTTCAATGCTGCTGCAAGCCCTGGTGGATCACAAGGGACGTTTCACCAACATCAACGTGGGATGGCCGGGAAAGGTACATGATGCTCGCGTCTTCAGGAACTCTGCTCTGTTTCGAAAGCTGGAGGAAGGGACTTTCTTCCCGGACCAGAAAGTGACCATTGGGGATGTTGAAATGCCTATCGTGATCCTTGGGGACCCAGCCTACCCCTTAATGCCATGGCTCATGAAGCCATACACAGGCAGCCTGGACAGGAGTCAGGACCTGTTCAACTACAGGCTGAGCAAGTGCCGAATGGTGGTGGAATGTGCATTTGGACGTTTAAAAGCGCGCTGGCGCAGCTTACTGACTCGCTCAGACCTCAGCGAAAAGAATATCCCCATTGTTATTGCTGCTTGCTGTGCGCTCCACAATATCTGTGAGAGTAAGGGGGAGACATTTATGGCGGGGTGGGAGGTTGAGGCAACTCGCCTGGCCGCTGATTACGCGCAGCCAGACACCAGGGCGGTTAGAGGAGCACAGCAGGGCGCGGTGCGCATCAGAGAAGCTTTGAAAACGAGTTTTGTGACTGGCCAGGCTACTGTGTGAAACTTCTGTTTGTTTCTCCTTGATGAACCCTCCAACCCCCCCCCCCCCCCGACCCGGTTCACTCTACTTCCCTGTAAACCAACCACCCCACCCCACCCTCCCCTCCCCTCCCGCTTGCAGAGGCAATAAAGTCATTGTTTTTTCACATTCATGCATTCTTTATTAGTTCCTTACAGAGGTAGGGGGATAATTGCCAAGGTAGCAGGGATGGGTGGGGGAGGAGGGATGGAAAAGGACACACTGCATTTTAAAACTTTAACTCTTATTGAAGCCCAGCCTTCTGATGCTTGGGCGATCATCTGGGGTGGAGTGACTGGGTGGACGGAGGCCCCCCCACCGTGTTCTTGGGCGTCTGGGTGACGAGGCTATGGAACTTGGGGAGGAGGGCTGTTGGTTACACAGGGGCTGTAGCGGCGGTCTCTGCTCCTGCTGCCTTTCCTGCAACTCAACCATACGCTCGAGCATATCACTTTGATGCTCCAGCAGACGGACCATTGCCTCTTGCCGTCTGTCTGCAAGCTTACGCCACCTATCGTCTTCAGCCCGCCACCTCTCCTCTCGTTCATGTTGGGCTTTTCTCATCTCCGACATTGACTGCCTCCACGCATTCTGCTGTGCTCTATCAGCGTGGGAGGACATCTGCAGCTCCGTGAACATCTCGTCCCTCGTCTTACGTTTTCTCTTTCTAATGTTCACGAGCCTCTGCGAAGGAGAAACATTTGCAGCTGGTGGAGGAGAAGGGAGAGGTGGTTAAAAAAGACACATTTTAGGGAACAATGGGTACACTCTTTCATTACAAGGTCGCATATTTCGGCTTGCAGGCAGCCATCGTAGGCCACAGTGTTTTGGCTTATTTAACCTTCTTAACATGCGGGAAAGGTTGCAAACAGCAGCGCATTTCCCATCTCAAGGATGAATTGGGTTGTCCATTTAAAATGGGGTTTCAATGTAAAAGGAGGGGGCTGCGGTTTCC
>NC_048298.1:42360165-42374128 GCF_013100865.1 Trachemys scripta elegans
AAGTCAGCCATGCTGTATGACTGACTTAGAACAACGCTTCCTTAGCTCTCGTCCCCCAATGCCCCTACTCTACTTGCGCTACATTGATGACATCTTCATCATCTGGACCCATGGAAAAGAAGCCCTTGAGGAATTTCCACCATGTTTTCAACAATTTCTGGGGTGGCAGTGGCGCGCAGCGGGGCTAAGAGAGGCTGCCTGCCTGCCCGCCCGCCTGCCCTGGCCCTGCGTAGGTTGACCAGAGGCCCCAATTTTATAGGGACAGTCCTGATATTTGGGGCTTTGTCTTATATAGGCACCTATTACCCCCCACTCCCTGTCCCGATTTTTCACACTTGCTATCTGGTCACCCTAGCCACCTGCCACGCTGCGCTGCTCCTGGAAGCAGACGGCACCATGTCCCTGCAGCCCCTGTGGTGTGGGGAGGTAGAGGTCTCAGTGTGCTGCCCTTGCCTGTCAGTACCTCCCCTGAAGCTCCCATTGGCTGTGGTTCCCTGTTCCCGGCCAATGGGAACTGGGGGGGGGGGGTGCCTGCAGGTGAGGGCAGTGCACTGAGCCCTCTGTCCCCTCCTCTCCCTCTCCCCATCTGCCCCCCCCCTCCCCGGGGCCACAGGGACATGGTGCTGGCTGCTTTCCGGGCCATGTGGGCCGGATCCAAAGCCCTGACAAGCTGTAGTTTGCCCACCCCTGCTCTGGTCAGTACCAGAAACAGCAATTCACAAAGTCACTGGTGGAATGGACTGAGTGCCTCTTTTCTGTTTTCCTTTTTAACAAGCAGCTCATGTTCTGCTAGTTCAGTCAGAATTTTCTGAATCAATTTAACAAAGTATTTCCCTCCTCTTGTTTTTATTGTCTACTAATTCACAGCTTTATATTCAGGAATATTATTGTCATCCTACTGAATCAGCATGGCAGACTATCTGACCTTTGTTTAAGGTTAACATCAGGTAGGCCTTGGAAAAAATTTACCTAGCCACCAACTGGCAGGAGAGCTAAATCTACCAACCTACAGGCCAATATGAGATGATAGAGATCCAGGGAGAGCAGTCTAGTGTGATCAAAAGTCAGCCCCACCATACCTGTCAGGTGTCCCAGATGATATAGTACATTCTGCCTTTTGAGGCCTCACTATTTCACAGCAATATCAAATTGGGAGATGGTGGGGAAGAGAGACTCGCTTTCCAAATACCATTTGGTTTATGGAAGAGTTAGGGTTGCCAGGTATCTGGATTTCGACAGGAAAGTGGTTTTAAGAGGACCTGTATAGTCTCCGATCAGAAGTATTGACCAGACACCAAAAGTCTGGTTACCGCAATTCTGTTGTCCTCCCCATCCCCCAGCTAGCCCGAGGTGTCTTTAGCTCTTGAGCGCTAACTTAGGAAATTCCAGTAGTGGTAAAAAATGATGAGGACAGTCATACAGAGCAATCTGGATTGCTTGATAAGCTGGACCCATTAAAACAAAAATGTTGTAATATGAGCAAATATAAGGTCATATAAAGAATGCATGTTATACCTACTGTATGTGGGCCAGTATTCTGGAAAGCAGTGACTCTGAAAAGGATTTATGGGTCATAGTGGACAAGCAACTTAACAAGAGCTTTCAATATGGTGCTATGGCAAAAAGGGACTGTTGTAATCCTTGGATGTAACTATAAACAGTGGAGAAGTGAGTAGCAGTAGGGAGGTGATTTTTACCTCCGTATATGGCATTGGTGAGACTGATACTAGAATACTGTGTACAATTCTGGTGTCAACATTTTTAAAAAGAATGGAGAGGTGTGCAGAAAAGAATGTTTTGAGGGCTGAAAAAAATGCATTGCACTGAGAGACTTAAATTCAATCAGTTTGCAGAACATTTGAGAGATGACTTGATTATGGAGTGTAAGTATGTTCTTGAGCAGAAAATACCAGGTACTAAAGGGCTCTATACTCTGTTGGAGAAAGACATAACAGAGACCAATGGCTGGAAGTGAAAGCCAGACAAATTCTAACTAAAAATAGGGCACACATTTCTAACAGTGAGGGTGCCTGCCTCACCATTGGAACAAACTAGCAGGGGAGGTAGACATTGCTTGATGCCTTCAAATCAAGGCTGGATACCTTTCTGGCAGATATGCTTTAGCCAGATACAAATTATGCTTTAATCAAACACAAGTAATTGGGCTCAGTGCACGGGTAACTGGGTGAAATTGTATGATCTGTGTTCTACAGGAGATGACTTGATGATCTAATAAGTCCCTTCTGGCCTTAAAAAATCTGAGATGAATACATTTGGGAACAAAGATGAACTGAAGAGAGAGGATCTGAGACAGAAGTCAGAGGGGGAGCAAGTTCAATGCTCTGGATAGGGCCCACTACATTTGTTGACCTGCAATATATAATGCATTCATAAAACAAAACAAGGCTCACCAATATCTCTGATCTAGACAGGAGTTAATAAAAAACAGAATTCTTCCAAACTAAAATCAGTCTGCTGCTATGTAAGTAGCGAATACAAAGAATGTGTGGTCTATGCAATTAGTAACCATTGCTCAGACCAGTGAGCAGATGTGCTGCTGTAAAACGTTTGTGAAAATAGTAAGCTTGTGTGGCTCGTGTTTTTAGTGCTTTGAAATTGCATTTGTTAAGCAATTTTTTGTCAAATGGGGGGAAAAGGGGGAAATGTATACTGCAAGCTGTTTGTACATCCTGCCAGCATGAAAACTATTCAGGGTGCAGAATTTTGTTTGGTTCCATTCTACTATGATGCCTCCTCTGGGAAGATAGAAGGATGTGAACGTTATACTAAAATAGCCCTTTAAACCAACTTTTAAATGCCCAAAATTCAGCTTGCGCTAACATAAAATTGCTCCCTATTTTTAACAGTTTGTCTAACTTAGAGCTGAACTGTAAACTGAACTGTCTGAGTGTAGGATTGGCAGAATATAGCAGAACCCCAGAGTTAAGAACTAACCGGTCAACCACACACCTCATTTGGACCCAGAGATATGCAATCATGCAGCAGCAGCAGACAAAAAAAAACAAACCCAAAACAAATTCAGTACAGTACTGTGTTAAACATAAACTACTTTAAATCCCCGCCCCCCAAGGAAATTGTTGACAAGGCAAAGAAACTGTTCTCTGCTTGTTTCATTTAAATTAAGCTGGTTAAAAGCAGCATTTTTCTTCTGCGTAGTAAAGTGTCAAAGCTGTATTAAGTCAATGTTCAGCTGTAAACTTCTGAAAGAACAACCATGACGTTTTGTTCAGAGTTAGGAACATTTCAGAGTTACAAACAACCTCTATTCCTGAAGTGTTTGTAATGTTGAGGTTCTACTGTCTTGAGGGTGAGGGATTCTGTACTTAGATGCATACTGAGGTAAAGTAAGNCTGGCCCGGCCTGCTAGGGTGCTTACCCTGGTGAGCCGTGTGCCAAACGTTGCCGACCCCTGTCCTACAGTGTCAGTGTGCTTGCTCATGGCCAGTTGCTTGTCATCCTCTGGACGTTTTGTATAGCTTGTGATGCATCTGCTAGGAAAGTTTCACTCTTAATGTAAGCAGTGAACGTTTAGCACCAAATTCCTCTCTACTCTTGAAAGTGCCTGTTGATATTTTAAGGTCTTTTTCTTTGTGTGGAGGGAAGGAGGGTTTTTCAGATCTTTCAATTTTTTCCTCTCATTTACTGTCGTCCTCACTACTAACCCTTACTGCCATAAACCTTTAAGCAGTATATCATAGTCACCCTATCTATGGCAGAGAGGGGCTGGACATGGGTCTCTGAACTCAACAGTGCTACTTCGAACACAAGCCAAAAGAAGTTGCTTGAATAATAGAGAGTTCTCCCTCTCCCAGGAGTTGAACATCAGGCTTATGTAGGGTTGAGAGAGTTTTCTGAATGATGTAGAGCAAAGAGTAACAGGTGCTAGAGACGAATAACAGGATTTTTTCACTGTTGTAGCATTCAAGAGCACAGAGTCTCAGGAATGTTGTGGTACTGTTGTATACAGCTGTTTCACAAAGCCTTGTATTAAGCATCAACCATTCATTTACACAATCTTTTCCATATACTCAGGCTCCCTGCCCATTTGGGGTGAATCTGCCAGAATCACCACCCAACTAAAACAGGTTTGTCATCCTGTACAATACTGCTTGTTCTCACTAGCATTTACATTTAGCAAAAGGGAAATTGAGCAGATTTCCTTTTATCTAAAGGAGATATTGGTTACAGGCTACGTTATTGGTTTGAGTATCTTGTGCATTTTAAGGTGACCTCTAGAGGTTTGCTCAGGCCTGATTTTTTTGGCCTGATTTTTAACCCTGACCCAAGCTCGAGAGGGTCGAGTCATTTTCTGACTACAGATGTCAGGTTCTTGTCAGGTTGGAAAACAACTGATCCCCTTGGGCTCGGGTTGGCTCTTCTCCTTCCTGTGAGGTTGGTATGGCCGCAGTTGCGTGCACTGCTCCTGCTGTGGTGTGTGTGTGTGTGCTGCGGGATGAGGCTCTGTGATTTCTTGGTGCACGCATTCCCCAGCAAACACAGCACAGTATGGTGGCGGTATCCAGCAGGAGCAGGTCAAGCAGCGCCATCACCATAGTCCAGGGGAGGAGTGCCAACCTGTGCCTTCGGGAGTCGATTGTTTTCCAAACCAACATGAACTTGACACTTGTATAGTAACTTGAATCTGAGTTTCTTATGCATTATTAAATGGTAAGAAATGAGCAAGTGAAATAGTAAATAGCTCAATAGCCTAATCTTTTCCTGGTAAGCTTCCAGGCAGAATCTAATTTCAGCCCAGTGAAAAATGTGAAAACGCTTTCACACCAAAGGTACAGAAGTACATATTACAGTGGTTTTTAAGAGCCTCTGAGGCCTTATCAATAAGTATTAGAAAATGCGGTCTCCTTTATTCCAGTGTTCACACAAATGCTTCCTAAATTACTTACCCGGTGTCACAAAAGCCAAAACTTTAACACTTTGACTAAACCTAGATACCTCTGGCCTGATTTTTTTTTCAGTGGATCAGGGTCCTGAACCTCTCATTGGGTTCTGAGCAGGTGCTCAGAATCTCTAAGCATCTTAGTTTGAAAATTTTAGAAGTTTCTGTGGTAGTTTTGCCATTTAAAAATTGGGGATAATACTTAACCATCCTCACAGGACTGTTTGAGGCTTAGTGCAAGTAGTGTCTGTGAAATGCTTGGAGATCTTCAGTTGGAAGGTGCTATGGAAGTGCATTTTATTTTTCCAGTAACTGAAAGATAATCTGTGCAATAACAAAAATTTATTTAGAAACACTCCATTTGGTGTGAAGGTTTTATAAATGTTGCAAATGTTTTCTAAAATACCTTTTTAGATTAGAATTAGCTTGTCACTGTAGAAATGCTGAAGTTCCAGCTGAGGCAGTACTTTCTGTCTAATCCCCTATTTTCAGATACGTGTAACTTTCCAGAAAAGTTATCTCTGGAATTTAAATTTCTCATTCTTATGAGCCCTCGTGTGCGTGCATGCATGCATGTTAATTTAGTAAAATTATCTTCGTTGTTTGAGCATATCAAAATGTATACCTTTTCACATTCCATTTTTTGATAATTTTATCTCAAACTTACATATCATATGTAGTCCTCAGTTAAGCATGCTTACAGATGGGGGTGGGAGGGAGAGGAGTTCTTTTGCTTACCTTCTTGCATTAATGCGAATAAGCTACTGCGTATCCCCATGTATCATACACCAATAAACCTTCAATAAATAATCATTGAATTATTAGATAATTTTTTCTACTTGCAGGGGTTGAATGGGAACGTTGGCTCATTGCTCCTTCCTCATATCCTCCCGTAGAGCTTTTGAGCTCCACAGGATAGAGCAGGGGTCGGCAACCTTTCAGAAGTGGTGTGCCGAGTCTTCATTTATTCACTGTAATTTAAGGTTTCATGTGCCAGTAATACATTTTAACATTTTTAGAAGGTCTCTTTCTATAAGTCTATAATATATAACTATTGTTGTATGTAAATTAAATAAGGTTTTTAAAATGTTGAAGAAGCTTCATTTAAAAAATTAAAATGCAGATCTTATTAGTTTAGTGTGATCCTTGCCCTTGCTTTTCCTTGCTGAGTTTTCCAATGTCTGGCACATATTTGGATGCTTTAAGCTGCACACAGGCTTCTTAGTGATCAGTTGTTAACTGGCTCTGAGAGGGACAGAGAACATATTTCATGTGTGAAAATAGCTGTTCACACAGGTTTGTGGATCCAAATGCTGAAAGCATTGCAAACGCAATTTTCTTCAAACAGTTAAATTTCACTGGCAGAGACATCCAGCAGGTCAGAATAGAGGCCCCATGATCTCTCTCCGTAGCTTCAAGTGCATGCCGCAGATCTCCAAACTTTGATGCCCAAAATTCTGAGCTTTTTAACTGAATGAGCTGCATTTCGAAATCTTCAACACCCATCCACTGAAATACAGACAAATCCAAGTCGCTTTCATTGAACTTTTCAGGTTTAATTAGAAAAGAAAGCATTGGGCCAAATCGCTGGAAATCTTGAAATCTGTCAGAAAATTCTGATTCCAGTTCTTGCATGTACATTCTAATCTCAACATCAAACGCAGTGTGCTGTTCCACTTGGTGTGATAGCGATGTAAGAGGACTTAAAAATATCCGAGTACAGTGGCGCTGGAACAGTTTTTAAGGTGGGGGTGCTGAGCTGCACCCCCTCTTGCCCCTTTCTGCACCTCTCACTGTCCCAGGCTGGGGCCGGTGGGACACAGCTGGGGGTGGCTGCAGAGCCTCTGGCCGGTGGCTGGGACCCCCGGCCAGCAGCAGAGCCCCCCCGACCGGTGGCCGGGACCTGGGGCCAGTGGGCAGAACCCCGGCTGGCAGGGGGCTGGCAGCCGGTACCCCAGGCCGGCAGCGGAGCCCCCAGGACTAGTGGCCAGGACCTGGGCAGTGTGAGTGCCTCTGAAAATCAGCTTGTGTGCTGCCTTTGGCATGTGTGCTATAGGTTGCCTACCCCTGGGATAGAGGCTCTATCTTCTTCTGAGCACTGTTCTTGGAGTGCCCTTTTAAGCACCAACTTTCTACAGCACTTGCCATCTGTAAATTTAACTAATAAAATGCATATAGGTGAATAGATTTATCAAGGTACATACCTTCTTTCTTCTTACATTTCAGACATCATTACTTTGCTGAAGGAAAGTGGAGTTTTTTTTGCACACAGACTTTGCAATGTGGTCATTAACTATTTTTTACTATAATCTAGATAGAAAATCCTCAAGTTTGACGTGCCACACTTCAGTAAAACATAATCTTGGTACAAAAGGTCATTAGCAATTTGAAAGAGTGCAGATGGGTTTTTTTGTGTGTGCACTCTCCATGTTGTATGTTTACATTTGTACCATACAAATTGAACACCTTCAAGAAAACAAAGGACATCATCCGGTTTCCTTGGTAATTGATTGAGAGTATAATGTATCATATCAAAACTGGCTAACAGTGAGGTGAGTTTATGAAGGATTTAGTAAAGTTCAGAAACCAATGATTAGAATAACAAAACATTCAGGTAGCTTGCTTTATACTTGAGTGACAAATGAGAGCAGTGCATCAGAAATCAATCCAATATACTCTTTCACTGTGAGCACTAAGAAATCAAGGCTTGATGCTAACTATAACGGGTTAACTATTAAGTGATCAGCAAAATCTTCATTAGCACTACTAGTTTGGAAACCCTGAATATTTCTATGATGGAATTAATAAACAAAATAGTAGTAAAATTGCTTATTTGCCTCCAGTTCTAATTTTTGTGCCTTCTATCTTCTCCTTTTAGGTGGTTTGTTTAGTGCAATAGTGCTGTTGACTGACAGACAAGACTAAACATGAGGGTAGCAGGTAAGAAAAACAGTCACTAGGATCAGATTGATGTGACTTTTAAAACAAGCCATATACTGCATTAATGAGTAAAGGATAATTGTGATGTTTTTTATTAATATCAAACTTCTGAAAGAAGCATGGCAGTGTTAATTTAATGGAAACAGTATTGCTTTGCTATTTCACTACCTTTTTAGCTGTCTGTGACGCATGGCATTAAGCAATCATGAATGGCAGAAAAAAATGATGAACGTTTATTTTCTCCATACCAGTAACATCCAGCTTCCCTGAAGGTCGAAAAAAAGAAGCAAATGTGAATTTGGTCTTTCTCTGAGTTTCTTGGTGTAACCCTGGCTTTCAGCTTTTTATATGTAGTTCATTCAATTATTGTATATGCATTTCAGTTACTAAACTGGAATTTTTGCATTGGAGGAGGTTCAAATTTATTGGAAGAAAACATTTTGTCTAATAAAATGGCTAAATGTTTATCTGCTACTTCCAGCCAAAATAACTCTTCCTACAGTCCAGTCTTTGTTTTTTAGTACCTTGATGTGAGAGACATCTCAAAAGAATGCAGAAAATACTCCATACATCACTAAATTTAAAGTGTATTTAGCACCTTTCACATCAGATGTCTTATAGATCTTTTTATATATCTTTCAATCTTTGAAACAAGTATCAGTTGTTCTAATCGTAGTACAAAATAACACCAAAGAAACACCAGTCATTGTAGTAAATAACACCGAAGAAGTGATGTACACATTAGAAATTCAGGAAACCTAACAAATGTATACAGTGACGTTTAGTACAATAGGAAGAAATGGAATTTGAAATTTTTCAGGACTTGAAGATATGTCTTTGATGTAAATGTTTTGAGTGTTCTTGGTATTTTTAAGACAAAGCTCAGTAAGATGAAGGAATGAGAAATGGGTAACTGTTCCAAAACAGAGAGAAGAAATAACTAGAAATGTCCTGTATAGAAGGAATACGGCATTACTTCTGTGGGGGATTCTGCGAGACTGCGCACCCGCAGAAAACGCCCTCTCCCCAGAATTCCTGTGCTTGCCTGCAGAAAACTGCAGGGAAGCAGCGTGTGGGAGATGACCATGGATGCAGTTTGGGGGGGGGGGGGGTTGCCCCCCTCCAAACAGAAATGAGGCGTGGGGGGCACACAGGGTTACTTGCCACTGCGCGTGTCCCCTCCCCTCCATTTCTGCAAGCGCAGAGCTGCCCAGCTGAAGGAGCCTGCGTCTTGGAACGCCATCTCCAGGGTCCTAGTGCCACTTGTGCTCCCCTTCTGTGTGCTGGGAGCCGCCGCCTTTTCTGTGCAACAGTGAGTGCCGGTAGTGGGGCTGGGTAATGGGGGTGGAGGGGAAGAGGCAGTGGGGAAGGAAGGGGGATGGAATAGGGCAGGAGGATGGGGGAGTGAAGGGAGGGGAATGGAGAAGAAAAGGGGATAGGGGAATCATGGGGGGGGAAGTGGGAGCCCAGCATGTGGCATCCCTTGGCAGCAGCTGGGGCTCCCCTGTTAAGCAGTACCATCGAACCCTCACCCTGACAAGCCTTACCCCCCTACTCCTGGACTCCTGTGACGAGCCCCACCACACTGATTCCCAGGGAGCTGCACCTGGACCCCTACTCCATCAAGCCACCTCCCCCAGCATCCGCCCCTCCACACCCAGGCCTTCCTCCCCCGCCGATTCCCATCTCCCCACACCCAGATCCCCCCTGCTGAGCCCCAACCACCTTCACCTGGATCCCCTGTAGAGTCCCATTGCCCCTGTGCATTCAGATATCCCACTGAGCTGCCGGCACCCAGATTGCCCCACACCTGGATCCCGTACACACTAAGCCCCTCCACACTTCGATCCTGCTAGGCTGAGCCTGCCCACCCATACCTGGTGCACCTGGCACAGAGGGGTTTTTCTGGGACAGGCCCAGCTCTTGCACTGTGTCAGGGTCAGGTGCACCCTCACTGCTAAGTCCCTGTACCGGGGGAGTGGGGACTTCAGGGTGATCTCCCACTTCATTATAGCCAGTGGCCTGTGCTCCCCACTGCCATGCTGAAGCTACATTTATTTATTGACAAATAAAAACTGCAGAATTTTAAAATATTGTGTGCACTATTTTTAATTTTTTGTTGCCAAATTCCCTCAAAAGTAACAGCATGTCAGAGACCGACTGGGTAGAGTTCAGAAAGAAACTGTGGGAGTGAAAGCTGAATAAACGTAGCATTTGGAGAGCAGTAATAGAGGTCTCTGAGAAGCCTATTTACCTATGAGAAAGGAAGCAGGGAACATAAAAGAAAATTCAATAGTGTGTTGCGTCTGTATCACAACTAAACAATTTCAAGGCGTTCCGTTGCGATGTAATTTGTACTATTGTGTTGCAGGAGGAATGTGAGTGTGTGCTAGTTAATAGTCTGACAAACGGTTAGACTTTTCAGCAATGTGATTCATACATTAACTTAGTAACAGTTACTTCAAAGTAACCCAGGACATTAAAGTTAACATTATTAAGGCTGTGATAGAGAAATAGTACATGGAACATACATTTTTATTAACTGTATTATGTATGCTTACATTTGAACTTAGTTCAAACAGACTCCCCATTGGGGGTCTGGTGAAAGTCTATTTTATGCTGCAGTAGGAGTGGGCAGATTTTTGGTAAGACTGGGAAATGCTCTGTTTTCTGGAAGGTGAATCAGGTCACCAGTGGTGGTTGTCTCTTTCCTATAATCCTCCCCATTTCATTCCCTGCTGTCAGCCCTGCCAAGATCTCACAATCAGGGCAGAACCTGGTAAAATTTATATATGTAATCTTATGTTGACATTTCTTAGCTATAGTGAGCAAGTACTTTAGTGAAGTGCTTTTAGTTCAAAGACTAAAGGAAGGGCTCTCTTAAAAACGTCTTTTCTTTTTTATAGAAAGAGCCCATACAATTCCATGGGAGAGCTTAGAATTCTGTGATGTTTCTTTGGTGCTGGTACTGTCTGCCCTCTTTTTCTTGCCTATTCTATATATAACAAAACATGCACCATCTGTCTAATTTACGATATGTCATGTTCCAAAATCTACTTTTTTTGTAGATGTGACCCTGAAAAATAAAATCAAACCACTGTATAACCTAAAAATAACCTCCACGAAAGAAGTAATAAATTACATCTAAGACTTTGAGAAAGTATATACATAAAATGTCAAATAGATGCAAATATTAGCATTAAAATACTTTCAGACAACTGTTTTAAGTTTTGAAATTGCTTTGAGTTTACCAAGAGTATTAACTATGGTTAAGGCTGCGAGTCAGTCACAGAGGTCGCGGATTCAGTGACTTTCTCGTCCGAACAGCTTGGATGTCCCCGGGCCAGCCACACTGGCCACTGCCGGGGCAGTCTTGGGCCGCCACCACCCCCCAGCACCTGCGGTGGTCCGTGGGCCACCGCTCCCTGCCCTGGAGCACCAGCTTAGGGTTGCCAATTTTGGTTGGACGTATTCCTGGAGATTTAATGACATGACATAATCTTTAATTCCTGGAGACTCCAGGCCAATCCTGGCGGGTTGGCAACTGTATATCAGCAGCGGTCCCGGGCCACCTCCTGCCCTGGAGCTCCCTCCAGAGCACCCCTGGTGCCCCTGGGGTCTCCCCTCCAGAGCACACAAGATTTAGTCAGGGGTATATAGTACAAGTCATGGAGAGGTCATGGGCCATGAATTTTTGTTTATTGCGTGTGACCTGTCCATGACTTCTGCTAAAAATACCTGTGAGTAAAACGTAGCCTTAATTATAGTTTTGTCAAATAAAATTATTGTAGGCATATAGCCCCCCAATTGTCCCCCACCCAGCTCCCTTCCCCAAACTCCCTGATTCCTCCCCACTTGATTTAGGGTTACTATATTTCAAGTTCCCAGATAGAGAACACTGCCAGGGGTATTTGGGGGGTACTGGATGGGTATTTGGGGAGGTGCTGCAGAGATGTGTGAGTACTGGGAGGGAGTATTTGGGGGGTGCTGGCAGGGATATTTGAGGGGGTACTGTTAGGGGTACCTGCAGCCTCACGCTCGAAGTGGGGCGCAGTGTTGCTCCCTGTCACTGGCAGAGCAGCTGGCACAGGGCCGTGATGCCGCACCAGTCTATCAGTCAGTGCCTCGCTGTGGGCCGCTCCCCCCTCCCCAGGGTGGGGAGCCAGGGCCTGGCCCTGTCACCCCTCCTAGCTGGGCTCTGAGGCCCCATGGCAGGCCAGACGGCCCAGCTCTGCTTTCCTGGTGGGCCAGGCGGCCCAGCTCAGACCCTCCTCCTCTGATCGCCTGCCACCTCCCTACCCACCCCTCCCGGAGAGGCTCCTGCTGCCTCACTCACTGAGCCCGGATGCCAGCATTTGCTCATTCGTCCACATGGCCACTCGTCCCACCTCTGCACTGCTGCTGGGTGGCAGAGGACAGAGCTGGTGGGGCTGTGCTTGCACCATTCAGGGACACACTGTGCACTGCAATCCAGCCACTCCCTGCTAGGGGGCCCTGTGCTGGAGAGCAGGCACAGCTCCAGTCCCGGCTCGGCTTCAGCTCGTTTGATCTTTGCAGTCCACTCAGAACTGTTGGCAGTCCCGATTTGGCCAGCATTCGCCTATTGACTATCCCAATCTAGCATATCTATTGTTCTGTAAATGCCAGTGTGATTCCAACACGCTATTGGTAAACTGTGAGGTGTGAATTGGTGTCCCACCCCAGGGTGGAAGACAGCAGTCAGAGGTACACCTTGACAGTACGAAGCTTCACTTTTGATTTATTTCTCATGTACATTCTTTTTGTTTACTTTATTCCACAGTTTGTTTGTAACATATTTCTGGCAGCATTGTAATAGCTTTATTTAACACAATTCACTGTGGACTTCTCATGCAGTTTATTTTTTGTGTTTAAAGCTGGTACGTATCAATTATAAAATATAAATAGATGCTGAAAACTTTATTTTTTGTGGTTCTGAATAGGTGCTGTAAAGTTGGTGGTAGCTGTTTCAATATTTCTACTGACATTTTATGTCATATCTCAAGTATTTGAAATAAAAATGGATACAAACTTAGGAAGCCTGTTTGGTAAGTGATGTCTTCTAACTGTTCTCCCCACACAAATCTGATTGACCTTGAATATAGCTTGAGTAAGTACTACACTCTCTTTCCATGGTGAGCCAGGCATAGTCACGCTCTAGAAGAATGCATGTTTTTAAGAATATACTTTTATGTTCTGCACTAAAAGGTAAAATATTAATATTTACAAATTTTAATGTGAATATTTTAGCTTAAAAAGTTCACATTCAAAATATACACAAGATTTTATCCATGCACAGATCATGTTTAATAGTATTTGTGATTTTAGTCAAATGTTCTTTAGACTGTAAGTATAACAAGAGTGCACAGTGTGATTGTAGTCATTGTGTTGGTCCCAGGATATTTGAGAGACAAGGTGGGTTAGGTAATATCTTTTATTCGACCAACTTCTGAGTAAGTGCTAAGTACTTATGCTAAACCATAAGGTAAGTAGGGGTAGTCTATTATTTTTTGTCAAGTTCCATATTTCGTGGTCAAGGTCCAGACTCCAGAAAAAATAATTAAAAAAAAAAAAAAGTAACAATAGTAAGAAAATAAAAAGATTTCAGGATCTATTCAAATGCATCTGATGGTCCGAATTTGGCCTGTGATTTGCCTATTCACTACCCCTGTGCTACCCCACCTCATCTCTCTGGTATAACAAGTGGGCATCCAAGATAAACTGTAGAGGTGCTGCATAGACATTTCAGAATTTACTTATTTTCATTCTTTGTCCTTAGTATTAACATAAAGTGCACATACTGGATGTAGTATACCAACACACATACAGTGATCAAATTGTGTCAAATGTGCATGTTTTTCTGATCTCCGTATAGATTCAATTTTAAGGCCAGAAAGGTCTATGTTGATCATCTAGTCCAGTATTTCCCAAACTTGGGACACCGCTTGTGTGGGGAAACCCCCTGGCGGGCCAGGCTGGTTTGTTTACCTACTGCGTCCGCAGGTCCGGCCGATCGCGGCTCCCACTCGCTGCGGTTCGCTGCTCCAGGCCAATGGGAGCTGCTGGAAGCAGCGTGGGCCGAGGGAT